>NW_007731124.1:80494-83009 GCF_000696425.1 Galeopterus variegatus | reverse complement strand
TGTTGCTGGCGACGTCTGGAGGATGCTAGAGAATAAAGAAGTAAGCATTAGCCTGCCTTTACGTGTAAACTGCTCACCTCAGAGTAACTAGTAGATGAAAGGAAGAGCCTCTGTTTGTAGGAGAATTTCAGCTAATGAATGAGTGAGCGATAGAGTTAGAATACCTTCATTTTGTGCCTCCAGTGAAGGAATGAATCTAGGCCGTGATCATCAATGGATGCAAACTTCTCAGAAAGAGCTGTCCAGACTTTACAGTCTTCCTAAGAGAGGGGCACGTGACCTCTTACGAAGAGTTTGTGCTAGAAAAATCAAATGTTGTCAAGCTTCAAGAATCAAACACCTTTTCCAGCTAGAACAGGAAACCACAGGAACATGTTCGGTGACCCTCAGGGAGCAATCGGCAAGTCCAGAGTGGAGCTCAGCAGACAAGAGGCTCCACTCCCCGCACACATCCGCAGAACGAGAGAGCCTACAGATTAAGAAATTCGTATAGACTAATCACAGTGCATAAATCATATTTGGAGACTGATTTGATCAAATATCTGTAAAAAAATAAAATTCAGGGAAATTTGAAAAAAATGGAATTAAAAGATAATATGAATCTTTCTATAACCTTTTGAAAACTCGTCATAAATATATGTATTTATATAAATTATATGTAATTATACATATTAATGTTTAATGTATGTACCCATTTGACCGAACAATTCCACTGTTGGGAATTTCTCCTCTGGAAATATTCAAACGAGTGCACAGACCTGGATGTTTACTGCAGCCCTGTTAACCATAGTAGCAAATGGGAACCCACCTGTGTGTCCCTCAGGAGGGGTTACAACGCACTGTTGTTCATCCATCCCGGGAATGTCATGTGGTCATTGGAAAGGTCTGTGTTGAATGTCAACAGAAAAAAGTTTATATCATTAAATTTTTGAAAAGCAATTTACAAAACAGTATGTGGAACACGATTCTGTCGCTAGGTTAAAAAAAACAAGTCCATGTATATGATCAGAGAAAAGCCTGAATAAACAAACAGACAAATTTTACCAATAGTACCTGAGTGGTGGGGTGACGTGATTTTTTTTCTTTTTTATGTATTTTCTGAAGTGTTTGCAATGAACATGGATTATCTCTATTAAAATAAAGCCATAGAAACAAAGGAATAAACGATACCATAATAAGTATTTGATCAAGGATACTTTCTTTAAAAGATGTGAGAAACTGCATGTTATTTCCTAGAACTTCACAGGTAATTTTTTAAATAAATTATATATAATAATAATCAGTACCAAGACTTGAGGCATAGTAGTTACTTTGATTAAATTTAGTGTGACTGATTGAATTTCAGAGGCAATTACAGGTACAAATGGGACACGTAGGGCCAACTGTATTCACTGAAATGCCTCCTCAATTCAAAGTGATTTACTGAGGACAGATTCAATAGTACTTCTAACGGTAGTTTATATCTTAAAGCCCTTCCCCGCCACAATAAATAAATCTCCACATTGCTGTCCTGACATGGGGCGTGTTTGGTTTGAGAGGGAGGATGGCTAGGCCTGCTGGGGGATCTACTGTCCTGTCCCCTTCTCTGTCACTGACTTACCCAGGGTCCACAGGCAAAACCCCTGAGCCTGAAGTTCATTTTTTTATTCACAAAATAGTGTTAATAATCTTTCCTATTCCTTTCCTCACGAAGCTCTTGAAGGAATTCATTCTAAGATTAAATGAAGGTGTTATTTCAATATACTGAACACAGTGCTTTGTCACTACAAGGACATCAGGGTTAGTCCCAGCAGTGAGCTCCAGCTGTCCCCTCGTGAGGAGTGGACCTTCTCATCTCACGTCACCATTTTTGTCCCTGAAGCTAATCAGCTCTTTCCTTGAAACCTCAGTGTCAGACGAGGTTTACAGGGAACAGTTAGAATCTTTGCATTTCTTCTTGCTTCTTACAGGTTGTCCTGATACTTACTTGATCTCTGCCTTGGCAATAGAAGGTTTAAGTTTGAAAAACCACTTTGAACTTCTTCAAAGGAAATAAGGTTGTTAGAATTATGCTCAGAACACCCCCTGTGAAAGTGCATGTTTCTCAGCAGTGAGCGTACTGCAAGTGCAGATTAACGAGGAGAGGGAGACACAGCAGCTGAGAGCAGGACAGATGGGGGTGAGGGGACAGACAAAAGGAAGAACAGAGGCACAAGTTAGGGGAAAGGAGAGCTGTGTCTCAAAACCGAGCTCGCTCCGTTAAGCAAGAGCATGTTCGGCCCTGTGCTCGCCTCCTGTGTGAGGACGCTTCCTGCACGGCCCTGTGCTCGCCTCCTGTGTGAGGACGCTTCATGTTTGGCCCTGTGCTCGCCTCCTGTGCGAGGATGCTTCCTGCTCGGCCCTGTGCTCGCCTCCTGTGCGAGGACGCTTCCTGTTCGGCCCTGTGCTCGCCTCCTGTGCGAGGACGCTTCATGTTCGGCCCTGTGCTCGCCTCCTGTGTGAGGACGCTTCCTGGTCGGCCCTGTGCTCGCCTCCT
>NW_007731124.1:77997-80002 GCF_000696425.1 Galeopterus variegatus | reverse complement strand
TCGGCCCTGTGCTCGCCTCCTGGGCGAGGACGCTTCCTGCTCGGCCCTGTGCTCGCCTCCTGGGCGAGGACGCTTCCTGCTCGGCCCTGTGCTCGCCTGCTGTGCGAGGACGCCTCCTGGTCGGCCCTGTGCTCGCCTCCTGCGTGAGGACGCTTCCCGTACTCCACAGGGCTTTCATGTCTTTTGCCTCAAGTGCCTAAAGTAAAATTTAAAATAATACTTTGAAAGAGTAAGCCCACTGTATGTCCTGCAGGACAGTTGGGGAGTCGCTCTGTAACTGGGCTGGGGAGCAATTCTCTCCTCCTTCCCAGGCTTTACCACTCACCGGAGACGAGACAAGTATCCCAGAACAGAATTGCCCTTAATTTCTCGGAGTCTGTATCTGCCTCAAGCCTTCATCTGTTTCTGTGTTCTGGGATCGTGGTACTGTGCTCCCTCTTGAGATTTTCTGAGTGGAACTAATTACTCAATTCCCTAACTAGAACAATACAAGTCAAGGAGGGATTTCCGAGATGAAACACTGTGAGAATGTTTGCTCTCCAGCCTCAGTCCATGACTGCTCTATTCCACTATATCCCACCCATTTTCCTCTGGAAAAAGTGAGCATCAAAGGCAGAACCGTGTCTCTGCCTGTCCTGAGAGCCAGTGGCTGTAGTGATAGCCCTCATTAGTTCCCCGGCATTGCGGATCATGTTTCTGGCTGGTAGGACCTGGGCAGGGCAGAACACTGATTTCCAGTATCTGGGGCAACCTCTTGCCAATGACCTGTCTGCACAGGGAAACCCCAGACCCAAGCTTAATACAGCCCCTGTCACTAGCAGGAACACAGCGCCTCCTCCATCCCCAGCCTTCCAGCCTCTGCGAGGCCTTTCCTGGTGTAAGATGCCGGCAGTAGGACAGGANTCGGCCCTGTGCTCGCCTCCTGCGTGAGGACGCTTCCTGTTTGGCCCTGTGGTCGCCTCCCGTGTGAGCGCGCTTCCTGGTCGGCCCTGTGCTCGCCTCCTGTGTGAGGACGCTTCCTGTTCGGCCCTGTGCTCGCCTCCTGGGTGAGGACGCTTCCTGGTCGGCCCTGTGCTCGCCTCCTGCGTGAGGATGCTTCCTGGTCAGCCCTGTGCTCGCCTCCTGCGTGAGGACGCTTCCTGGTCGGCCCTGTGCTCGCCTCCTGCGCGAGGACGCTTCCTGGTCGGCCCTGTGCTCGCCTCCTGTGTGAGGACGCTTCCTGGTCGGCCCTGTGCTCGCCTCCTGCGTGAGGACGCTTCCCGTACTCCACAGGGCTTTCGTGTCTTTTGCCTCAGGTGCCTAAAGTAAAATTTAAAATAATACTTTGAAAGAGTAAGCCCACTGTATGTCCTGCAGGGCAGTTGGGGAGTCGCTCTGTAACTGGGCTGGGGAGCAATTCTCTCCTCCTTCCCAGGCTTTACCACTCACCGGAGACGAGACAAGTATCCCAGAACAGAATTGCCCTTAATTTCTCTGAGTCTGTATGTGCCTCAAGCCTTCCTCTGTTTCTGTGTTCTGGGATCGTGGTACTGTGCTCCCTCTTGAGATTTTCTGAGTGAGACTAATTACTCAATTTCCTAACTAGAACAATACAAGGCAAGGAGGGATTTCCGAGATGAAACACTGTCAGAATATTTGCCCTCCGGCCTCAGTCCATGACTGCTCTATTCCACTATATCCCACCCATTTTCCTCTGGAAAAAGTGAGCATCAAAGGCAGAACCATGTCTCTGCCTGTCCTGAGAGCCAGTGGCTGTAGTGATAGCCCTCATTAGTTCCCCAGCATTGCGGACCATGTTTCTGGCTGGTAGGACCTGGGCAGGGCAGAACACTGATTTCCAGTATCTGGGGCAACCTCTTGCCAATGACCTGCCTGCACAGGGAAACCCCAGACCCAAGCTTAATACAGCCCCTGTCACTAGCAGGAACACAGCGCCTCCTCCACCCCCAGCCTTCCAGCCTCTGCGAGGCCTTTCCTGGTGTAAGATGCCGGCAGTAGGACAGGA
>NW_007731124.1:73587-77237 GCF_000696425.1 Galeopterus variegatus | reverse complement strand
AGGGACCCAGACTGCTGGCAATAGAGAGCCTTTGAAGAGTTTTTAACGCAGGGAGGATCTGATTGTTTCTTTTCAGGTTTCCTGTCTGCTAATTACTTATGCATATGGGAAGAGGACCCTTTTCTGTTAACAGCCATCAAACCACAGGAGCAAAAACAAAAAATGAAACAAAAAGAGCAGTTCAATATATATTATTTTATTTTTTTAAATGAGGATTACTAAATGTTTTACTTTTAAAATTAGCATTTCTATTTTTAAATGATAGCAAATGCTAAAACTTTAATAGCCAACTCAAATTTGGCTTTCCCTGTTAAGCTTTCCCCACCCGTTGTAGCCACCTTATTCTGGGGCCTCTCAAAATTAGGGACGTCTTCTTCTCTGGACTAGACTCCTCTGACTGCCGTGACACCAGAATCTCAGGACACCCGGAGCCAGGTGGATCTGCAGGTCCTTTAGCAGCCCCGCGAGCCCTCTGCCCACAGCAGGGAGTTGAGCCATCTCTGAGACTGCGACCCCGACCGGGTGCCGCCTACTTGGCAATTGGGATTCATGGCAATAAAAGAGAGATTTTGCCCTAAGTTTACAGCCAAAACCAAGAGGTGTTCCCGATCTCCTTATAACATCACCCTAGCTACCAATTATTCGGTTACAACTTCCCTTCACCGCATTTGATTTTTTGTTCCCAATCTATCTATTCGGATATACATATCAACAGGAACAAACAAACTACATTTTTAAAAACAGCCCTCAGCCTATCTTCCCGGGAAGGGTACACGCACTTTGGCACACCTGTCTGTCACTCAGGCTGTGCTCCTCTGCAAGCAGCAAAGAGCCTGGCTAGAAACACAGAACGCCTCGTTTGCAACGGCTTTCACGAGAAAGCGGGTCTGCTCACCTACCGGGAAGCCCCAGCACAGGGCAGCTCGCAGCACGGCGTGACCCGGCCTTCCTCTCCGCTTCTCCATGAGCCCCTCAGCTCTGCCCTTCTTCTCAGGCCGGCCTTGTCCCCAGGCTGCCTTCCTTCGTGGCCACAGTCGCCAGCAGGGACCTCATGCCCTACAGAGGGGACCGTGCCCCTAGCTGCAGAGGAACAGGCCCTCCGGCCGTCCTCTGGGCCACCTGCGATCGCGTGCCAGTGCTTCACCAATGACACTGGCCAGAGGGAGGCCATGCCCTGACTGGCTCAAGCCTGGACGCCTGCACCAATCACAGGCAGGTAGAGGTGAGGTTAGGAAGACAGGTTTCTCCAGACTGAGCAGGACCCGCTCCTGGGGCACTTATGGGCCACTTCCTCGCATCACTTGACCTGCAAAATCCAAGTTCTCTTTGGAAAAAGGAAGGACACACAGGACCCTTGGCAGACAGCTAACAGTGTCCACAACTCCTTGCTGAAGAGCAATAATCATTATCTATCAAGTCCCTTAGTTCTCAATTTCTGGGGGTGCCCCATTTGGGGATTTTCCTGAGACCTTGCTAGAGCACCCCATTGACGTCCTCAGTATCTCCCAAGAACTCCTAGTCTGCACGGAATCTCGTATTTTACTATTTCACTTGTTCTACTCTTGTCTCTCAACTAAAATGTAGGATGTCTGGAGACAGGGCTTGAGACATATAAAAACAAATCCCCTGGCAAAGAGGATGCTTTCCAAATAATGACTTATACGTCAAAATCTTCATCCATGGGGTAGAAGAATACGAGGCATAGGGATGCATTTTAGAACCAAAATCCCATCCTTAAGTTACCTTTAGGAGTGAGGAATTTCAATTCCTTAGCTGTATTGATGTCAGATTAACCATCTGACGTCCAGCTCCGACCACGCCGCCTTCCTGCTCAAAATCTTTCTGCTGCTTGGGCGCTCCTGAGCACTCCCTGAATGACGTTGTCCTCACTTCTGTCCAGCCACTTCCCCACATGAATCCTGTGCAGGCCAGGCTGCACCTGCTCCCTGTCTCCTGCCTACATGCCTCCTTGCACCATGCCCAGTTTGGAACATCTTCCTTTTCTGTCACTGCACCTTGAAATCTTCGAGGCTCAGCTTGAGGGCCACATGTTCTCTTCAGAACAGGACTGAGGCACAAGAGCCCACCATGAAAATCATGTTCTGTAAATACTTATCCTACATTTGTTTTGCAGAGACAGGGAGGAAATAATTTTATGTAAATAAATATAAAACTCTCTCTCGATTGTAATGCAAGGGATTTAGCAACATGAATTTACTATAAGATTATATTGTAACTTAGAGTGGTTTTCACTTTATAGTTTTCTTTACTCATCAGTGGATCCTCACAAAGGATAACTGAGACGTGTATCTGACATGGATAATAACAAGTATTTTTTAATGAGTTTGTCTTTAAATCCACAAGCTAAGTTTGTAGATGGGACTTCTCATGAACACTTTTTCCGTAACATAACGAACTAAAGAAACAGATTTACTGAAATCTCAGGGTAAAGTAATCTCATCGTCTTATTGTGCATGTGCTTTGTGATATATTCTGACCATGACTCATCAAATTAAGTCAGCAGGCCACCCGTTCAGATCACTGGAGGCAATGTCCACAACATCGCCCGTGTGTGATTCAACCACACACCAGACTTCAGTGTTTCACTTGTACAAAATAGATCCCTTTATAATTGACTTTCAGTAAATGAATTTTGAGAGTAGGTTTCCACTAGAGCAGGAACAAAAAACTCATACTATCTTATATTCTGTTTCAAATTCAGAGAGTTAAATCAGTGTCTTCGCACAAAAACTTTTTCAAAAACAGATAAACTTATTAATTCAACTCGACTAGCTAAAGCAGAGTCAACATTCTGGGCAAAAGAAACCACCAGAGATTCCGGTGCCCCTGCAGTCCCTCGGTCTTTAGTTTTCCTCACCTACCATGACACATTGCAGACACATTCATTCCTGCTCCTAGTGAGGGCCCGTGCCCCAGCGCAGCGCAGCCTGAAGCCCTGGGCTGCCCAGCTCAGCCGGCAGCGGCCCTCAGTGCCGTCTCCTGCTTGTGCTTACACTGAATGTTCACCATACACACAATACACAACCAGAAAGGGTTTAGATGGCCAAGAAATCTCATTTCTATTTTGATGAGAGCAAAGGTGATACATTTTTACAGTTACGAAAGGAGTTACGTGAGAAAACGTGGGTGAACCGGCGCGACATTTCCTAGTGAGCGCAGCCTTTCCAGCGGGCCGAGCACAGGGCGCCCTTCGGCGGGCTCGTCTCGGAGCAGTTTCCTGCGTCTCCGGACTGCGGGCCAGCGCCCCCTCCTCTGCTCTCCCGCAGCTCCTCAGACCCCTCCCGTGGAATTGCTTCCCGAGTGCAGCTGCTGCGCATTCCTGACTTAAACATGGAAGCCTTGACTCGGGAACCCAGTGCTGTCCTCTGGCAAGGACTTCGTCTGTCTCCATCTTTCCACGCTCGTAGCTCAAACCAAGAGTCCAGGGGTCAGCACTGGCTCCTCTCTTTTCTCACCTGTGTAGTCTCCCAGCAAGTCCTGTCTACCCCACTCCCAAACTATTCCCCAATTGTCCCTTCTCTCCATTTCTGTCACCGTCCCCCAACCCTCCATACTCCCCTCCCGGATTCCTCCAAACCACCCCTCAACGTCTGTGCTCACCCTCCACGGTCTACTCACACGCCATAGGG
>NW_007731124.1:71119-72884 GCF_000696425.1 Galeopterus variegatus | reverse complement strand
GTCCAGGGGTCAGCACTGGCTCCTCTCTTTTCTCACCTGTGTAGTCTCCCAGCAAGTCCTGGCTACCCCACTCCCAAACTATTCCCCAATTGTCCCTTCTCTCCATTTCTATCACCGTCCCCCAACCCTCCATACTCCCCTCCTGGATGCCTCCAAACCACCCCTCAACGTCTGTGCTCACCCTCCACGGTCTACTCACACGCCATAGGGAGGCCTAAAAACAAAATAAAATAAATCGAGTGTATTGAGGCACAATTCATCGGAGAAAATGTACATGCTTATGTGGGTGTGGCTTTGCCTGTGAATCACTCACTCCCTGCCCACGAGTCCGGTCACACCAACCCCCTTCTGTCCCTGGAGTACACCACACTCAGTCTCATTGCAGGGCCTTTGCGATGGCTGTTTCATCTGCTGGGATGCTCTTCCCTGGCTCCTTCTTGTCATCTCGGCTTCAGAGAGCCCCTCTCCAGCTGAAGTCACTGCCTCGTCCCTCCCAGCATGCCCCTCTGTTTTATTGTGCTGCGCTGCTCACTATTCTTTAATATCTTCTGTCTGGTGTTTATTTCTGTCCCCCTTCTAATGCAAGCTTTCGGAAAGCAGAGAGCTTATCTGTATACCTTCCATCCCATCCCTGTCTCACTGTGCTCAACTCCTGAATCTTCTGCTGTGTCCTCTGGAATTCAGCATACCTGCAGGAGCCTGCGCATTCTGCACCTCCCTGCCCTGTGGAAGTCACCACGTCCCCTGCAGCCTGCTGGGGCTGGGGACGGGGGGTGCTCACTTTTCTTCCTCTTACAGAGGACACAAAGGCCTCATCATCTCCTCACAAACCACTTAATGCTGGTGCCCGGGGCATCCCGGGTCCACTTCTCTTTCTCTCTGGACAATCANACCACTTAATGCTGGTGCCCGGGGCATCCCGGGTCCACTTCTCTTTCTCTCTGGACAATCACCTTGGGTTTTGTGGTCCTAAATGCTACCTACCTGCTGGCCACTCTCAAGTTACCTCCAGCTGGTTCTCCCTCCACACTACAAACTTGTGTGTCCAGCAGCTCATCTAACATCCCCTCTTGGAGAGCTAACAGACAACTCCAAGGCAACATTCCCAAACCTGCTCCCCCCACAGCCTTCTCCACCCTACTTGATGCCAATGGCATTCTTCCTTTGCTCAGGGCAAAGCCTGGAGTCATCTTGGACTACTCCTTTTCCTTACACCCCTCACATCTCGCTGGGCACATTCATGATATATCTAGAATATATTTCTCACCTCCTGCACAGCTGCCACCGTGGTCACAGCACCGTCGTCTCCTTCCAGGGTGGTGCAGGCTGCATCTGCCTCCTGGACTTCATCTTTGCCCCTTAGTCATTCTCAACACAGCAACCAGAGTGGTCCTTCACAATCAGCTCAGATCTTGTCCCTCCTCTGCTCAAAATCACCCAGGAGTTCCTCGTCTGNGGACTTATTTCAATGAGGGATGCTGAGACACAGACGTGGAAATGACTGTTGTGAAGGAGGAAGTCACACTCACAGGTCCCTACAAGCGGGAGGCACAGCCCGCTACTCGGAGCCTCCTGCGGAAGCATGGGGGTGGGTCAGCAGGCAGAGGGAGGAAGAGGAAAAGGTGGGTAGGAGCCCTTAGTGTGGTTTCTGCAGGAAGGATGGAAGAGGCAGGGTGAGCAGCCTCAGGACTGGCCTGGTTGAATAACATCAGCAGGCTCTGAGGCATGGGGCTGTGCCCTGGGGTGGGGGGGCAGGTGGACAGTG
>NW_007731124.1:70200-70834 GCF_000696425.1 Galeopterus variegatus | reverse complement strand
CCCTCTAGGGTTGGCAAGGCCCCAAGATATCAACGTACTGAAAACATGTAAAAAAGACATGGTTAACACACCTAACCGTGCCTCACAGAGCTTCTGCCCTTGCTCTTGCTCGTGTCGGCCTCTCTCCTGCTATCCCCTGGCCGACTCTGTTAGGGCAGCCCCAGTGTGCCGGCCTCAGGCCACCTCTGCCTGGAGAGCTCATCCCCAGCTGCTGCAGGGCCCACTCCAGGGCCACCTTCTCAGCTGGGTGCTCTGCCCAAACTCTTTCAAACTTGAAGTCCTTCCTACCCCACCCTGCGCTCCCAACCCCCTTCCCTGCTCTGCCTTTTCTTTTTTACTCAGCACTTTTTATTTCCTTTCAGTAGGCCACATAATTTTCTTTCTTTTTTGATGTTTACTATTTTTCTGTCTTCTTTGACTGATGTATGAGCTCCCTGATGTGAAGATCTGATGTATCCCCACTGCTAGAACGGTGTCTGGCACATGGTTGGCTCTCAGAAGATATATGCTGATAAGTGACAGTTAAAGGATGCTGAATGAGACACATCTGGAGTCACTGCCCTGCAGTTTCAGGGGTGAATTCATTCAGGCAGCTGCTCAGCTGCTTCCCAGAAACCCAGAATCCTGGCTTAGG
>NW_007731124.1:67531-69902 GCF_000696425.1 Galeopterus variegatus | reverse complement strand
GGGTGAATTCATTCAGGCAGCTGCTCAGCTGCTTCCCAGAAACCCAGAATCCTGGCTTAGGAAAAGCACAAACGGCAAAGAGCCAGTCACTGCAGGGACAGGGACACAATCACGTGCCTGTTTCAGGGTTTTCTCTCACGTGGCCTGCAGCCTGTAGCTGAGCCAAAAACAAACAAAAAGCCCAGGGACTTTCCTAGCGAGGAGAGGCTAGCAGCCTCTCGGCCTTCGCATTGTTTCTCTCAGTTCCACTGTCCCATTTACTTTGTCTGAGATATAATTCGCCTGCCATAAAGTTCACCCTTGAAAGCATACATCCATGGTTTAGAGTCCGTTCTGTGGTGGTGAATCCACCACCACCAGCACACTCACATTTTACTATCACAAGAAGACACCCAGGCCCCTGTGCTGTCTCCTCCTCCCCACAGCTCGCACGGAGGCGACCACCACTCTACACTCTGTCTCTATGGACTTGCCTGCTCTGGACAGTTCACTTAAAGGGAACCATACAACATGTGGCCTTTTGTGTCTGGCTTCTTTCTGCTAACACGCTGGGTCTGCACCTGATCCAGAACACAGAAACCCAAATGTGCGAGAGGTGGATTTGGGCATGATGGGCAGAAATTGAAAACTGATCACAAACTTCCCAAGATGCTTAACGGAGGTACACAGAGGTTCCGGTTGCTTGTCTGTCCCCATCTCCGCCCTTACCCCCCACTGGGGTATGGGGGAAGGAGGAGAAGGATCCAGAGCCTGAGACCAAGATCACCTGCGGTGGCACAGGTCCCTTTTCTGGAGGGCTGACAGAGCTTGCACAAGCTCTCTGGACTCTGTCCTAGATCTAGACTTGTCCCTGAGGCTATCCTCAGCCAAGTGCCAGGTCATTGTGGCATCCCTGCCTGGATTCAGCTCAGGGCAGAGCCCTGAAATCAAGCCCATATAAGCTCAGAGACCAGCCCCACCAGACCCTGGGTCCGTCCGGAACAGCTCAACTGAGCTTTACACCTGACAGCACTGGCTGGTCTCTGGGCCATGCCTCTGCATGGCTTTCCATGGTGGTTTCATGCTATGCTGAAACCACCACTGTCATGCAGTACCCACTAAAAACCTGTCATTCAAGGGAAATTTCTTTCCCAATGATCCACAGCTGACTGTGGCTGGCTCTGTGACTTGAACATCAGTGCATTTTTCTTTAAACATGTTTAGCACTCCCCTCATTCCTACCTCCAAGTTTGGCAGTGCTGGGAGAGACCTAAGCTCCTGGCTCTGTGAATTGTATGGAGCGGATCACTCTGGTGTTTATGGTTAAACATTGTAAAACCTGCAGAACTGGCTGTGCCCTGGCCTTCCAGGCAGCTGATATGAGAAGAACACAGCCAGGACTGGGTGGAGAGGAGATCAGCACAGGAAAAGGTTCAGAACGCCCGGGTTACTGACATGCAAGAAGCAAGTGGCAGGGTGAAGGGAGAAGCAAAATCAGGGAGAGTGGGTTTGGCAAAGTCCTGCTCTACCCCGCCAGGGGGCTGTCACATGATGCACGGATTTATTGATGGTGAGCGGTGGAAAGACATGAAGGTCGGCCTGGCATAGTCCCCCACTCACTGTGCCACCTGGAGCAAGTTACTTGTCTCAAGGGACACCGAGTTTCCTCTGCAGCTGGGTGGCCTCCTTTGTCACACATGACAGGAACATGCTAAGCACTTAATTAATAGTAGTTCCATCAATGTTAGCTTTCTATTTCTCTCATTAAACTAATAACTCCTGGAGAAACTGAACCAGAGAGCTTTTGTCTTTGTACCCCTAGGCACTTAGCCCTGGTATGCACCTGGTCTGTATCAGGAAATTCCATAAATGCTGGTTAAATTGAATGTAATTTTAGAGGAGGGAAAGAGAGCGCAGATATTAATTTTTGGAGCTCAGTTATCACTTCTTCTTGGGAAAACACTTTATTGTTGTTCAGAGACACTTGGCAATGTAATAGCTCTTACAAAAGAGCAGCGTGTATGAATTGAGTGTATTCAAGCCAACCCATTTGGTTGAAATTTCCCTACTAGTGCTTGGCTATGCTTTTAGAGATAGGGCAGGGATGGGAAGGCGGGGAGGAGGAGAGCACTTGGCAGAAGGAATTTTAAAGTTGACTGAACCAGAATGTAGGAGGGGAAAAAAGTGATCCTGCCGAGTCCAAGGCATGCCTGCATTTTGTCATTGCTAATGAGAAGCAGGTATTGAAAATATGCTACAGCTAGCTGAAAAGCTCTCCAGGAATCGCCTCCTGCTGACCTTTCTGCTCTCTGTGCTTGCTGACCCCAGACGCTAGCACTGAAAAGCAAAGGTGCTCAGCTTAAATTCAAGTTCTGCTCTGTCGTTTTGTCCT
>NW_007731124.1:65586-66714 GCF_000696425.1 Galeopterus variegatus | reverse complement strand
CCAGCCATCTGCATCTACTCTGCAAGCTTGCCCTCCCTCTGCTGCCAAAGCCATCTGTTCTGGCTCTTTCTAAAAGCCTATGTCTAGCTCACAAGACTGTTCCTAACTGCCTGCCAGACTCGGAGAGAGAGATAACAGATTCCTACGAAATGTCAGCCAGGAAAGGAAGCTATGGACACAGCACTGAGGAAATGATTTTACATTAATTCTGAAGGGGAAGCAAAGACTGCACTAGATCTGTTTTCAGCAGCCAGGGACCAAACAGCCACACTCCTGAGAGAAGCACAGGCAGGAGCCTGCTGGGGCCTACGAGAGAAATGAGTGTTCATTCAAAAGGGTCTTCCCAGAGTGCCACACCATCAGAGGTCACGGCGTCCTGCGAAGAATAAGGCACAAAGTCCGCACAGCAGCTGGTCCCACGAGCAGGCTGCAAAGGCAGGGGTGGCCAGGCATCGTCTGACCCACGGAGCACCTGGGCCTCAGGAAGGGACTTCCTGCTGTTACCATGAGAAATACGCAACTCTACAACTCTCCCCAAGGACTGAAAACCAGACACAACACTGCACCCGACAGGATGGTGTCACAGCCACACATTCAGAGTGTTTCCCAGAGGGGCCCAGCCATCCCACCAGCTCTGCAGCTTGATTTCCTTCTGCCTGCCACCCTACCTCTCAGACTTCTGTTTTCGTCACTTTTTTCCTATTCTCTGGGTCACTGGTATGATTCTTAAAATCCCCTGACCTAAGGATCTTTGGAAGAGTTGTGTAACAGGCTAACGACAAAACTGTACACAATGTGGTGCAGGCGTTGGCTTGCTCCTCCCGGGCTGGGGGGGCTACAGATTCTGAAGCTGCTCTATATGTGCACTAGGGCAGAACAAACAAGCGTTTAAGTGACAGGAGCAGGCTTCTCACTGTTGGAGAAAGGAGTTGCAAATGGGGCTAGAATGAACTCACGGTGAGGGTCAGCCTCAGAGGCAGTCTATGAACTCTTGCTGCCTTGCAAATACATGCACAGATAGCAAGTCACAGAAGCACACAGATGTGGGTGCACAGAAACTTCCTAGTTCTGTGACCCTCAGCAGCGTGAGCACGCTTGTTTCTAGAAACCGTTCTCCATGGAAAGGAC
>NW_007731124.1:64405-64790 GCF_000696425.1 Galeopterus variegatus | reverse complement strand
TGAAAACATGGCTACATCCTTCTACAGCCCGATAAGATATGTACGGTCAGAAATGCCCGCCTGGTTCAAATTTTAGATTTCACTCACTCAATGATTATTTTCTAGCACTGTCTGTGTGCAAGACTCTGCGCTGTTTTAGGTGCTGGGGATGCAGTAACAAATAAAATAAAGTCCCTGCACTCATGGAGCTTCTGTTCTGTGGTGCAGACCAGACATCAAACAGAACAGATATGTAACAGGTCACGTGGTCTCTGAGTCATGTGGGGGGTGGTGGAGGTTCCCTACACCCCCAAATGCCTTGAGAGCAATTTGAGGCCACTATGTATGTCACAGCCTCTTCTGGGGGGAAGGTACAAACTCTAAATCATATATATATATATATATA
>NW_007731124.1:61808-63424 GCF_000696425.1 Galeopterus variegatus | reverse complement strand
AAACTCTAAATCATATATATATATATATATATATATATATATTTTTTTTTTTTTTAAGATGACTGTTGAGGAGATCTTAACTCTTGACTTGGTGTTGTCAGCACCACGCTCTTCCAAGTGAGCCACAAGCCAGCCCAAAACTCTAAACTATATTTCTTAAGTAACTTTTTTATAGGTTGCAAATTTCTGGTCAGATTCTTAAAGTTCATAGTTCTCAGTAGGATTTACTAATTTTCGAATTAGAATCTATACTAATAAATACTTTATGGCAATGTTAATGGAATACGGCCTACATCACGTGTGTGTGCCTGTGTAAATAGTAACACATTATATGTATGTATATATGTGTGTTTATGGGACTATGTCACTATTTACATATACACATTATATATGTTAGTATGTATTATATATTAATACAACATTACCTGGCTCTAATGATACAAGTCTTTCACATAAGTTCTTAGATTATACCCAGACTCTGAGAACTGTGAATGTTACACTTTGAGGCAGTTGATTGGCGTTCCCATTGCATGGTACTCGTAAGCACACTATTGTTCAGAAAAAAATACTTACCACCTTACAGCAGCACATCCTGATTAAGTAACATAATTAAGGACGGAATGGAACTGCCTCTTCATTTCTAGAAGACAAAGCAAAAATGAAATGGGTTTGTTGTTGTTGTTGTTGTTGTTGTTGGGATTTTTTTGCTGCTGTGGCCTCTCACTGCTTGTCCACGGAAAACCAGACAGCCTCGAAACGTGGCTATGTGTGTTCCTACATCTTAGGGACCTAACACTTTGATTAGTGTCTTCTAATGTTAATGTCTGAGTTTTCCCTTCTCCACATCCTGCAGAACTGTTGCTTCCTTTCAGGCTATCCAGTCCGAGGCAGCTTTCTCCCTGTGGCAAACACAGGGCCAGAAGTGCTGGACAGGATCGTCGCACTGGCACATTCTCAGTCAGTGGTGGCAGGGTGTCATGACATGTTCCTAATCTCCTTAAAGAGGCAAACTTCTAAAGTGACAGGGCCTTTACAAACATGAGGCCAACACGGAAGGTGTGCTTTACACCAACCGCTTCTGGTCAGAAAGACGAAAAGGTGAGTGTGTTGGGGTCACTGTAGGGACTCTCAGCAGATGGCTGTCTCAGAGGGGCCTCCTGGGCCTCCTCAGTGGCCCATCATGCTCTGCTAGGATGGCTCAGGAAGCTGGGGCGGCAGGGCCAGGAACTCACGTGGTGTGGTCTGCTGACTTGTGTGTGTGCCCAGGGCATGCTGATTGTCACAGCCCTCCCCACAGCAACTGCTTTCAACCTTTTCTTCCACTGTAATGATCCTGGTACCTCAGCAGAGGTGACTACAAAAGTAAGACTTGCCTTAGTGACACACACACTCCCCAGCATGCCCTCTGTAACTGCACCTCCTTTCTCCTTCACAGGTCCCTGCTGCAACAATTGAGTGAGAATTCTGCCCTAGAGGCCACCCAAATGCCTAGACTTCCTGCCTACAAAGGATATTCATGAATAATCCCAAATATCAAGTAATTTTAAAAGGGCAGAACAAGGGGCCGGCCCGGTGGCGCACTGGATAGTGCGCCGCTTGGGAAGCGCGGTGGCGCT
>NW_007731124.1:58853-60953 GCF_000696425.1 Galeopterus variegatus | reverse complement strand
AAAAAAAAAAAAAAAAAAAAAAAAAAAAAAAAAAAAAAAAGGGCAGAACAAACTAAAGATAGACTACAGGTGCCTTTGGAAAGCATTATATAATTTTTAAAATTAGGTTTTTCTTCCTACTTACATTTTTTCTCTCACCCTGATATTAAATAATTTGTACTTTCTTGAGTACACACAGACTGAGCAGAAGGGGCACCTGCTAGACAGTGTAGAGCAGCTGGCTTGGTACTAAAAGTGATACAGATGAGCCATTAAAACAAATGTAGTGGGTTAGTAATTGATTATATAAACTTTTCTTATTTTCTCACCAAAGTCACCTACTTCTTTTCCTTATAAATTATTCTACTTCTTACTCTGTCTCTTCCATCAGTCATTTCCTGTCCCAAGACTTCTTGCATTCACTGTGACTAACCTGTGCACACTCTCAAATCTTAAATTATGATGACTTCTCTAATTAGATGGTTACCCATTTCTCTATGACTTCAGTGACTGCAAATTCTAATGAGAAGCTATTGTTTTAATAAGTTATGAATCAGGAAGTCTTAATGTATAGTCAAAGATTACCTGGTTTTAATCCTAAACCATGTAAGGAAAAGGTAACTGTGATGCAGAAGCCAATGTTCTTGGGATAAATGGACAAAATTCCCCTGAACATTTTTAAGAATCATCTTTCGGCATCTGTGACTCTTTTCTAGGGTTGTCGGGTCCGCCACCAGCCGACCCGAACAGCCCTAGCCTCGTTCCTTTTGGTGGGCGAGCGAATGGCCCAGATTCCTCTTTCCCTCCTGTCCCCTTTGAAGGGAGATGGGGGAAGAGAGCCCTGAAGAGAGGTGAGCACAGCCACCGGCCCCAACCAGCCCAGTTAAAGGACACTCAGACGTGGCGGGGGTTCTGTCAAGCAGTTCCGTTTATTATCACACAAGCACTTACTTTTATAGGCAGATGGGGAGGGGAGGTTGTAACATAATCCTATCAGCTTAAAGGTCAAGGGCATGCATCCTGTCTCAATGCCTAGCTATTGCAATCACGCAGTGTTCACAAGCGCGGAAGTGTGTATTTGGCCAATAAGGGCTAAGGCAAGGTTCCCACAGACACTCCCACCCTACTTCCTCCCGGCGCCATCTTAGGCTGCCACGTTAATACGCCCTTGTGGGCCCATAATGGCGCCGCTTGTAATGTCACTTAAGGTGGCGTTAGTTTTTAAGGCCTGACATAGGGTAAGCTGCTTTTCGGAAAACCAAAAGATAATGGTATTCAGGTTTTTCTAAGGCCTACCTCAGTGTGAAAAGAAAAGACGAAATGTCCCAAGTTTCTCCTGGAAAATAATGATCTATAATACTAATAGGTGACATACGTAGTGACCATCAGCATCCATGACAGTATCACCTGATAGAAACACAAATATAAGTTCATGGAAAGATTCATGTTGTCTTTTAATTCTATTTTTCCATGAACCTTTTGAAATGCCTTTGAACTATCCTTATCACAAAGCACAGCACAGCAGTACTCATGAGAAAGATGTGTGCCCATCTTCCTGACTTAACTCATCCCGTGAAAGGCCAGTCCCATGACAGATTTTACACATGGAAAAGAATATAGAAAACTTTTCTCCGAACTCCTATAACTTCATTTTTAAATAGTTAAGTGTTGCCTGTATTTTTAGGACCCATGATCTGAAGATTTTTTTTTTTCCTCCAACAAGCAAGGATGCTCTTTGTAATTTCCGAGAGGAGCAAGCAGCTCAGGTTCCCAGCATAACTCCCACAAAACAACCTAATATTACACAGAGTTTATCTCTGGCCATAGGATTTCCCATTGTAGCAGTTCTTCATTTTACTTCCATTATTTTTGTCTTCATTAGAATCGTCTCCTGAATCTTGACTAGTCTGGGAGTTGTATTTCTTATCTTCATCCACTTGATTCGTTTCTTCTGCTGCTGCAATTGTGCTGTGTGTTCAATTATAAAACATGTTTCGGTTTGTTCCTCAGAAGTCAGAAGTAGAAGATTCCTTAATGGCTGTCAGAGAAATACTTACGTATGCTGGAAGAAGGCTTCACTGTGGCAAGAACACATAACTAACACGTATCCAGCGGCCTTTC
>NW_007731124.1:57661-58325 GCF_000696425.1 Galeopterus variegatus | reverse complement strand
TGCTGGAAGAAGGCTTCACTGTGGCAAGAACACATAACTAACACGTATCCAGCGGCCTTTCACGATGCAGATGACAACCAGAATAGAAAACAACGCAGCACAAATTCCAGCTATAAGCCCGACTTTGGAAGCATTCCCCGGTTTTGTTTCCTCGCACACAATCTGACTAACGACACTGCTTTTGTTCCACTTTCCATCCATAAAATATGCTCTGGCTTTGACATAATATACAGTCACCAGCTGCAAGTTAGAAATAGTAAATCAGCTTTTTCCCCTAGCATTTTTCTCTCAGCATTTGAAGTGTTTTTCCAAAAAATAATTTCCTAAGTTAGTGGGGAATGCTGGTTCCCAGGTTTGTTTTCAGACTCTTTTTAGTCCCTGACATAGATACACATTTAATCACTACTGGATTTTATGTCGGTGACTGGAGGAAGCAGGTTAGCTTGTATTTCAGCATCAAGTATTTTCAGACTAGAGAGATGTGTTATTTCCATCAGATGCCCAACGGGGAGAAAGTAAATTCCTTTTGAGAATTTTTTTTTGAGGAGTGACACTGGGTAGTTTCGACATCTTCACAGTCAGGTATTGACCCCCACTTATTTGAATGGTTTTTAGGATTCCTTTTAAAATCTGCAAGGAACCTCTGAGCTTGAAAGGTCATGTT
>NW_007731124.1:52279-56352 GCF_000696425.1 Galeopterus variegatus | reverse complement strand
TGCCGGTCACGAAAAAAGACAAAAAGGAAAAAAAATAAAAATAAAAATAAAAAAATAAAAACATAGCTGTGGTTTTTAGCACTGATTTCTATATTCTCTGGTGGCAGCTTGTTTTCAACAATGGCACTGATAGAATACACCGCACCGTAGACACCAACTTTCCTGTGCAAGCGTAGTCCTGCTTTAAATGTTAAACAATGTGTAGTCTCTGGTGAGAGTTTATAAATTTTATCTCTGGCATAAACAGTTTCAGTCCTTTCTTCTACACTTGAAGAGTTTTTCCAGCTAACTAAATTCTGTATAAAGCTCTCCTGAGCCCACATGATATAATCTTTTGTTCCAGGAGGAGAGATGTTTATCATTATCGCCTTATCTTCAGCTTCTAAGGGTACTTCTGGAGGACCAATCTGAGATTTGATAATCTGCTGAAAAAGTCACATTCCTGGCAGACTCATCGCTCCCGTTGCACTTCAGGATAAAGCTGTCATGCATAACGCAGACCTCTACATTCTGAGGAGTCTTAGTTTTCCTACACCTGCGGCTGTGGCACACCCTCGCGGTCCTGGCGTCAGGAGGGCGAGCCCCGTTCTCGAGCCGCGTGCCCCGCTGGGCCTCCCACCACACAGAGTCCCTGTGCCTGAGTGCCTCTCTCTCCCCACACTCTAGAAACCGTCCAACCATCCTCCCGTCGCCCTCGCAATCCCTGTCACTTCCTTGCTCTCTGAGCCATTGCCTCCTCTCTGTTTTGTGACCCTTTCTGCAAACTGACAGCCTTTTAAAACTAAGCCAGAGCCACAGCAACCCCACTGCCCCCGCATGGACAAGCTCCTGTGGACCTCGCTGACACACAGTGCTACGGACCTCATGAGCCATCCAGCCCAGCAGGGGAGACCCACGAAAGGTCGCCCATGGGAGTGAGAGCTACTCCCTGTTGCGTGTCCCCAGCACCAAGAGGAGTACTACGCATAGGATGAGTGTCCAGTAAATATTTTTTGCCTCAAGATCAGAAAACATGCCAGGTTTCTGAGGGTGTGGGCAACATGACATGTCATATATTGCTCTGTGGGTGTGCAAATTGATATGAGCTCCACAGGGGTAATATGGCAACCTTTGGAACATACACAACCTTAGACCCAGGAATTCTATTCTTCGGTGATTATCCTACAGACACACTGGTGTTGAGTGCAAAATTATGTATTTATAAGTATATTCATTGAAGCTTTGTTTGTCCCATATGTTCATCAGTGGCGGCCTGCTTAAATAAGTCATGCGTGCATCTGCACTACGGAATAGCATATAGCTACTAAAAAAAGAAAAAGGCAGGACTACATGTAGCAATACAGAAAATGCTGCAAGATATCATGTAAGTGACAAAAGCAACACGCAGAATAGTGAGTAGAGCCTGTTTGCTATGGTTTGAATATGTCTCCCAAAAAGAGGGTGATGCAGACTTAATCCTTAATGCAACAGTGTTGGGAGGTGGGGCCTCGTGGGAGGTGTCTAGGTCACAAGGGCTTCATCCTCATGAATAGATTAATGCCAATTATAAAAGGGCTGAAGATGCAAGTTCAACCTCTCATGCGTTTCCTCCCCGTGAGATGCCACCATGTTAAGACGCAGCAAGAGGTCCCCATCAGATTGACCCCTCAATCTTGGACTCCCCAGGCTCCAGAACCATGAGCCAAATAAAATTTTATTGTTTATAAATTATGCAATTTGTGGTATTCTGTTACAGCAACACAAAACAAAGACACCATTAATGTGAAAAAAGGCACGTTCACAAATGTTTATAAACATACAGAATATTTCTCATGGGATGCCCAAGAAACCAAGGAGTAATTGTGCTGGGAGTGATTAGGCAGAATGAAAGGCAGAGAAGTTCATGCACGTATTTTCCTGCTCTTAAAAATAAAATATTAAAAGTATGATAGATTTCTGTCTCTAATAACATTTGAGGGAAGCTAAAACTGCAATTGAATTTTAAATCACTGTGGGACTGGCACTGGGCTTATTCCTTGAAGACACAAAAGAAGAACATTAAATAGTCTTTACTTGGAGAAAAATTCGTCAATGGAATAACCATTGGCGGACAACACCAGGAAGGATGCTGTGAATTGGCAAATGGGACCCCCAAGCAACAATGCCAGGGCAGTCGGGGCAGACTGCAGAAAGGGAGAGGGGGATCCCCAGCCTGGAGCAGGAGGCTCCTGGAGTACAGTGGGTTTTGCCCCAGGAGATGTGCATTCATTGCTCCAAGACCCGCATGGCTGTGAGTGCAGTCACTGACCCAAGGGTTGGAGGCCAGCAGCCCAGCAGAACACAAGAAGTGACTAGCTCTGCGTTCCGGAATTGGTATTTACTCTGCATCTAGTCACAGTCTGCCAGCTGTCAGCTCACGGCCCATGACACAGTTGCCGTGGTAAGGTGCAGGGAGGGAGTGGCCAGAGCAGCTTATAAATTATACACACCTGCCCGCGTGACGCAGGATGTGTGAGTCAGTGAATGTTCCTGCTGCTCCCTGGTTTTCTGGACTTTCAAGGTCTTCCACATCCTGGCCACGCTCCCCTGCCCACCTTGTCCCCACCCCCTGCCCCCACCCTTCAGGCTTTTCCCCACTGTCCCCCCGACAGTTTCTGTTCTCTGGTTGACTTGCCCCAGCTCCTGCTCGCCACGTCTACCCCTCCTGCCTGGCCAAACCCCCTGCGCCCAGCTGGACTCCTGACTTCTCCAGGAATCCTTCTCCCCCCACAGCTCTTCAACTCCTACTTAGTGGTTTTTATTACTAGCATTATGTAGTTTAACCTTTAATTACCTTCCAATCCCATCACACACTTTAATTTTCTTTCCCTAACAAGCGATAAGCTCTCTGAGGGTGGGGCTGGGGATTATTCTACTTTGGAGTCTCCTCCCTTACTCAGTACTTTTTGAATGATTGAATGATTGAATGATAACATCTCCACTTCCTAATCCTGGTCATCCAAAAGACAGGGTCAGCCATCCTCACTGAGGTCACAGGGGGTTTTAGGAATGTGAGCCTTCCTAAACCTTAAAGTGATATTTACAAAGAAAGAGGAGGGAAAATAAATAAGAGGGTAATTTGTCCCTAGTCACAGTCATCAGAGAAAAGTCAGCCAGTTCCTGGATGAGGTGTGGCACCCAGGGCCTCACAGAGCAGCAAACCGGCTGGCATCACCACCAGCTGTAACAGCTCTGTCCAGCCAATGGTGTGAGCTCCCTTCGCACCACGCAGGCACAGGGATTCTCCCCCAAGAGCTGCATTTCCATGACCTTGGTTTTTCCTGTCCCTGTGGTCCCTTTGTGCATGCCTCTCCCCCTCTGTCTCTGCGGCCCCTACACACCAATCCCAGCCTTTGAGAGTCTGAGAGTCGGGGAGCAGAGGCAGGCTCGCCTTGGCATGGGGAGCCCTCAGAGTACACAGTGCACACAGTTGCCAGTGCAGCCTTGCTGGGGACCAGGCCTGGCACAGGTTCACATCACTGCCAGGCCTTTAATCCCCTTGGGTCTTTCTTCCTGGGAAACCTATGCTGCCACCCATTGCAAATCCAAGTG
The DNA here is from genome assembly GCF_000696425.1 of Galeopterus variegatus. Classification (NCBI taxonomy): domain Eukaryota; kingdom Metazoa; phylum Chordata; class Mammalia; order Dermoptera; family Cynocephalidae; genus Galeopterus; species Galeopterus variegatus. The sequence continues at coordinate 52,782 of NW_007731124.1, read as the reverse complement.
TAAATCCTTCCACCTCCCCGCCAAATACACATACACACAAGCTCTTCTGACTGATGAGTGAGTACATCAGTCTGTTTCTGTTGCTTATAACAAAATACCTGAAACTGGGTGATTCATAAACAAAATGAAATTTATTGCTTACAGTTACAGAGGCTGGGAAGTCCACACTCCAGGGAACACGTCTGGTGAGGGTCTTCTTTGGTAGTGACTTTACAGCAATGCAGGGAAATCGAAGAGCACAGAGAGAGAGAGTTCCTCGTTCACTCTCCTTTTAAAGCCCTCTGAACCACGCCCCTGACCACCATCATTAACCCATTCACTAGAGCACAGTCCTACAATCTAATCACCTCTCCAAGGCCCCACTTTTCAATTATGGTAATAGGATTCCCATCCTCAACAGTTACAGTGGGAATTAAGCTTCCAATATATGAACTCTGGGGGACACAATTCAATCAATCCACAGCAGGGAGTGAGGTCATTTTTATCTAGATCCCAGGTCCACC
>NW_007731124.1:46712-51811 GCF_000696425.1 Galeopterus variegatus | reverse complement strand
CCCATCCTCAACAGTTACAGTGGGAATTAAGCTTCCAATATATGAACTCTGGGGGACACAATTCAATCAATCCACAGCAGGGAGTGAGGTCATTTTTATCTAGATCCCAGGTCCACCCTGGTCCTTTCAGCACTCGCAGCCTCCTGTGAGCTGCCCACACACCCGCATGAGCTGGCCTTGCCCTGCCCTGACAGACACTTCTACTCCACATCCTTACTCTGCTCTTGACTGGGAGGGGCTCTGAAGCAGCTCTGTGTTCCCACTCCTACCCTAACACTGGAGCAGGGGTCCTCAAGCCCATGCCAACCTTAAAAACACCCAGTGCCTTTCTAAAAGGAAAACAAACTGCTTTTCTCTACACTCGTACAATTCTGACAGCAAATGTGTGATTTCTCCCTCACATTAAGCAATTCTGACACTGACTACCTGGAGTTAGCACAGACCCCACAGGTCAAGGACTCAATCTCACAAGACCGTCCCCACTTCAGACACCTGTCACAAGTCCCAGGAGCCCCTATAATTCTGACCAACGGATGATTAAAAGAAAAGCCCTCCTTGCATTTGATGGTTTGCTAGGATGGCTCACAGAATGCAGGCAAACGCTTCACTTCCTACTGGTGTTTTCTCATAAGGAAGATGACGCAGGAGCAGGGCGAGGTGTGGGGCATGGAGCTTCCACGCCCTCCGCAGGCACCGTCCTCCCCACACCTCCGTGTGCTCCCCAGCTGGAAGCTCTCAGAACCCCTCCACTTACCATCTCCTATGGTGGCTTGATTATGGAGACTTCACTGATTTGATCATTGGCCATTCATGACTAACTCAGTCTCCAGCCTCCCACCTCCTTGGAGGTCCAGGGGTGAGGCTGAAAGTTCCAACCCTCTAGTCACCTGGTCACATCTTCTGGCCACCAGCCCCATCCTCCAAGGGTCACCTCATTAGCATAAACTCAAGTATGGCTTGTTAAGAATAATAAAAAATTTCTCTCACTCCTATCACTTAGGAAATTTTAAGGGTTTTAGGAGCTGAATGCCAGGAGCTAGGGCTAAAGACCAAATATATATTTCTTGTCAGATAACCATATCACACTTTCCTTTACCTTACACAAATTAAATCAGGATCTCTGGACGCGGAACCCAGAAAACAGAGCTTGTTTTGTAAGTGTGTGTGTTTGTGTGTGTTTTTAGGTTATGCAAGTGGGTCACACGTGTAGCCAAAGTTGAGAGCCACGGCCTGGGAGTAACAGTCACGTCAGTTTAGGATGCTTCCAGGTATGAGGAACAAAAGATCCCAGGTCAACAGTTTAAGCAAGAATTTTCTTACCTCCCATAACAAAAAGTCCAAAGATGGGGAAGTCGCAGGGGCTGGTTAGCCCCTGCTGTGACAGTGTCATCGGGGACCTGGGTTGCCCCATGTCTGTGCTGAGACGTCTTCCCTTGCCAGGTGCCACCTTGGGCTGGATGACCCGCGTCCCCTGCTGAACAACAGCAGAAGGGAGCCCTCTTTCTGTACCTGTCACTTGCTTTGTCTCTTTCTAGAGATTACCATTAGCTTACCTGAAACTCATTTGTGTTTTGATCCCTGTGGCCTCAGGGTGTTTGATCTGGGTATTCTAAGATTAAGAGCAAGACTCACTGAGTCCCTCAAAGACTGAACTCCAAACTGAGAGGACATGAAATGACGGAATTACAGAGGCCGCAGCAACCCGTTTACAGTCCCTCGATTTCACAACGTACTGAGCACTGCCCAGGGCTGCTGCCAGCAGGTGTGCGGTGTGAAGTGTGGGAGCCTGTCCATCTCTGTGTCCCTCTCCTGCTTCCTGGCTACCCCTTTAACGGCCATTCCTCAACCTCAGCTGCCCATCAGAATCACGTGCGGCCAAAACAATAATTTGTGTCCAAGCCCCACCTCCAGAGACTCTGACTTAATTGGCCTAAATGGGGCTTGGGTGTTGTTATGAGCTGGATGGTGTCCCCCCAAAATTCATATGTTGAAGTTCCTACCCCAGTGCCTCAGAGTGTGACTGTCTTTGGAGATAAGGACTTTAAAGAGGTGATTAAAGTAAAAAAAATAGAAAAGTGATAGGGTGGGCCCTAATCCTATAAGACTGGTGTCTCCGTGAGAAGAGGAGATTGGACGCAAACACACAGAACAACCACCATGTGAGGACACAGCAAGAAGACGCCACCTGCAAGCCACGGACGGAGGCCTCAGGAGAACCAGCCCTGCCACAGCTGATCTCAGGAGAACCAGCCCTGCCACAGCCGATCTCAGCCTCTAGAACTATAGGAGAATACATGTCTGTTGCTTAAGCCGCTCAGTCTGTGGTATTCTGTTAAGGCAGCACTAGCCAACTAACACAGCATTAATGTGTTTTTACCTCCCCTGGTGATTCTAACGTGTAGCCAGTTGAGAACCCCTGCTCCACACTCTTGTGTAAAAGTCAAGTTTCCAGAAAGATGTGTGCCTGGGCCCCACTCCCAAGGGCTCTGATTTATTTGATCAGGCGTGGCAACAGGTCAATGGCATTTCTGAAGCTCCACAGGCAATGTCACAGTACAGCAAGGTTGGGGACAAGCCCTTTAGACCTTGCTCAGCTTCCAGGCACAAATACAGTAACACCCATACCCCAGCAAGGGGCAAGGTGGCCTCACATTCCTGAAATTCTTCCCATCTGTGTGATCCAGCACAGATCTGGGTGAAGAAACAAGCTGCCTTAAAATGAAAACCCCTGGCAGACTGGGACTGGAGGAGAGTGGGAGAGGGGGTGTTATTTGCAGTTTATAGTTTAGCTTGGATTCCTTGGATTCCTTTCATTAAAATTGCTTTCCTCTCGCTACTCCACTGAAACAATGATCCCGAAAATTACGAACTTTAGTGAGGGAGAAACAGAATTGTGAAGCATAAAATAAGAAGTAAAAGCCATGCCTCTCTTCCACCCCATTGCTCTCCCCAAGGGTAACAACTATTCCTAATTTCTCATGTACCCTTCCAGAAAAAAAGTGTTGTGTGTACACCAGCATATGAACAGTCTTTAAGTTTTACACAAATGAGAATACATCTACCTTTCTGGATATTGTTTTAACTTAGTAGCACGTTGAAGTTGAACTCCTCCTGCTGGCTTTTACATATTCAAGTCTCTCCTCTTTAAAAAAATGACTCTTGCTCTCCAGTCAGCCAATTCCATTCACGACTTTACTTCTCTCCTTGTCTTCACAGGCACATTTCTGAAGCAACCTCTACAGCTGTGATGGATTTTCCCGCCTCCCACCTTTTGCTCAGCCCTCTCCAATCTGGCTGTGCTCCTACTGGCCCAGCCATGCCAACGTGCCTGGTGGCTTCAGGCACTAAATCTAAGGGCGCTGCTCAGTCCTGCTAGCTGGACGAGAGCACCACCTGATCCCGATGGCCACGCCTCCCTCCAAAGCTCTTCTTCCCTCTCCCCCTCGCTTACCTGAGGCCATTCTTGTCTCCCTGTCTGCACCGGAGACTCCCCGGGCTCTGATCAAAGCCCTCTTCTCTACTCTGCTCCCTAGCATGGTGCCGAGCACACAATAATTACAGCAACTGTGTGTTGCATGAGTCATCCCACAATAGACGAGAAAGGAAGAAATGTACCTTAGGGAACCTCTCCATGTCAGTATATGCTGACCTACCTCATTCTTCCTAACCGCTGTGTGCAATTCAGTTTTACAAAGAAACCGCAATCTATTTACCCATTTTCCTTTGATGGACATTTAGGTTGACGGTTTCTGTTGCACCCAGTGCTCCTATAAATATCCTCTACAAGTATTTTGGGTTGTGCTGCATGGTGAATTCCTACAGGGGAATGGTTCGGTCAAAGGGATGTGTATTTTTAATTTTTTGTAGATATTACCAAATGGCCCTGCCACACCTCCAACACCACTGCAGGTGCCACCCTGGAGGATGCTTGTCAATCTGAGAAGCAAAAAACTACCTCAGTTTTGATTTTCATTTTCCTTTATTATGATCCTGGTAAAAACAAGAACAAGCAGCCATAAATTGCTGCTACCTTGAGTGGGAACAGAGTGAGGGCGGGTAAAGAATGAACTGTCTTCTTTTTTAAAAAATTGAAAGATAATTGATTATATACATTTGTAGGGTACAGAATTGAATATCAATACATGTGTACAATATGTGGTGATCAAATCAGGATAATTAGTATATCCATGTTCACCAAACGTAAGCAATCTTTGTGAGCTTTAACTAATTTCTCACTAACCCCTTCCATCTCCCCCTTTCTCACTTCTAATAACCACAGTTGTTTCCTTTTTTGTTTGTTTGAAAGATCAGTGTATTGTTGTGATTCTTTCTTTCTTTCTTTTCTGTATTTATTTATTTATTTATTTATTAGCTCCCACTTATGAGTGAGGACATGCAGTATTTCTCTTTCTGTACCTGACTTATTTCANTTAGCTCCCACTTATGAGTGAGGACATGCAGTATTTCTCTTTCTGTACCTGACTTATTTCACTTAATGTACTTTTCTCTAAGTTCATCCATTTTGCTGCTAATGGCAGAATTTCGTTCTTTTTTATGGCAGAGTAGTATTCCATTGAGTATGTACACCACATTTTCCTTATACAGTCATCTGTTGATGGACATTTAGGTTGATTCCAACTCTTGGCTACTCTAAATGGAGCTGCAATAAACATGGGAGTGCAGGTGTCTTTTAGACATGATGATTTCCACTCCTTTGGGTATATACCCAGCAGAGGGATCGTTGGATTGTACGGCAGTTCTACCTGGAGTTGTTTGAGGAATCTCCATACTGTTTTCCACAGTGGCTCTACCAATTTACAGTCCCACCAACACTGTGGGACGGTTCCCCTTTCTCCACATCCTTGTCAGCATTTATTATCCTCTTTTTGGTAATGGCCAGTATAACTGGAGTGAGATGATATCTTAGTGTGGTTTCGATTTGCATTTCAAATGCTTAGTGATGTTGAGAATTTTTTCATGTGTCTGTTGGCCATTTGTATATCTTCATATGAGAAATGCCTATTCAGCTCCTTTGCCCATTTTTAAATTGGGTTACTTACTTTTTTACCGTTGAGTTGTTTGAGTTCTTTGTATATTCT
>NW_007731124.1:44824-46353 GCF_000696425.1 Galeopterus variegatus | reverse complement strand
TTATTTCTTTCACTGTTCAGAAGCTTTTGGGAAAAGACTGCCTCTTCAATAAATGGTGCTGGGGAAACTCAAATCCATGTGTAGAAGAATGAAACTAGACCCGTACCTCTCATCATAAACCAAAATCAACTCAAAGTGGATTAAAGACTTAAATATAAGACCCAAAACTATAAAACTCCTAAAAGAAAACATAGGGAAAGTACATCAGGATATAGGACTGGGCAAAGACTTTTATGAATAAGATCCCAAAAGTACAGGCAACAAAAGAAAACATAAATAAATGGGATTATATCAAATTAAACTATCTTCTAAAAAGGCAGAGGGGGCAGCCAGAACTCTCCCCGTTGCCTTTTGATGGAGCTGTAGGAAGACCGTTGGCATGAGGAAGACCCGTTTAGACTGGAATGCCTGTCTCAGGTTAACAGAAATTTACTCAGGGATGGGCTCTGTTCTCCCAGACAGGCACCATTTCTCCATTTCTCTTCCTGCCTCTATCCTGAACCAACACCCGCTTTGGGTCTTCAGCAAATTCCAGCAGAACCACTGGGCCCAGACTTCCCCTCAGAGGCTTTGCCTGGGAGTGGCTGCCTCGTGGTGGGACTGCACACATTGTGACAGCCGTGGGAGCTGCAGATGCGAGGTAGCCGGGACTGGTCAAGGTGGCTACAGCCTTGAGAAAGATCCTGTGGGATTCTTCATCTTCAATGGGGGAGAGAAATTAAGGTCATATTTGACTCTCTGATGGAAGTTCTAGAAACAACCCCCATTCCAACACCCCTCCCCCAGCTATGAGCTCTACAAGGCGGGGGATAGGACTGTTTTGTTCATCAGCACATCCCAAAAGTCCTGGGCCAGTGCCCAGCACACAGCAGGCACACAGTAAATGTTTGTTGGGTACAATAACGAACTGGGGTAGGAGTGGGAAGATTCGGGGACCATCCACAGACCACCATCTCCAGTGGGTCCCAGGTTAAAAACCCGGCATTGGGGCCGGCCTGGTGGTGCACTGCTACAGTGCGCCGCTTGGGAGCGCGGCAGCGCTCCCGCCGAGGGTTTGGATCCCACATACAGACCGGCCGCTCACTGGCTGAGCGAGGGGCGGGCACAGCACCAAGGGTTGCGATCCCATTGCCGGTCACGAAAAAAGACAAAAAGAGAAAAAAAAAAACCCGGCATTGGAGAAACCCTTTCCTCTTCCCCGTGGTGGTGGCCCAGGCCAGGCTGGTGGCCTGCCCAAGGGCACTGGAGCAAACTGCTGGGAGGGGTCCTGTTCTTCCAGTTCTGTGCTGCCAGGGCTTCGGGCAAGTCAGTCTACCTCCACCTGCCTCTGGTTCTTTAACCGGGGAGTAAGGATAGTGTCTACATCATAGGTTAGTGTGCAGGGTAAATGTGTCACTGTGTCAATATGAAGTACGTAAAAAAGTTTCCGGCTCTGTTAATAAATAGTCAGTAGGTGTTTCTATCATCATCCCAGCCTCCTGGCCATCCACCTCTGACCCTGCCCAACCTGCCCACTGCCGTTTACAGTA
>NW_007731124.1:37594-44645 GCF_000696425.1 Galeopterus variegatus | reverse complement strand
TCCCAGCCTCCTGGCCATCCACCTCTGACCCTGCCCAACCTGCCCACTGCCGTTTACAGTAGCCCAAGCAAATGCCCTCAGCCTCCTCATCTGGCAAATAAAAACACAGAGCACCCAGCTAAATCTGAAATTCAGATAAACAACTACAGTATATTTAGCATAAGTGAATCTTGTGCAGTACATGCATTTACTTATACTAAAGCGTTATTCACTGTTTATCTGAAATTCACGTTTAACTGCATGTCCTCCGTTTCTATCTAGCAACTTTACCGCCAGACTCATCGTCGGGATCTCCCTTCCCCTTTCCTCAAAGGAAATTATAAAATTTTTACACTATTTTGGATTATTTTCAAAACATTATCTCACTATTGACAGTGATGTGTTTATTCTTTTCGCAAGAATATCCCCTCACACTGGAGCACAAGTTTCCTAAACTTGTCTGATTGGAAGAGCCTGGGTTCAGGACCCCACCACTGACTAGATCAGAATCACCAGGAAATGGTCTTGGGAACCCATGTTTTTAGCAAGTGCTTCTGGTGATACTGAAGGACAGTCAAGGCTGGGAAATTCTGGAAAAGAGGGTACATTCCGTGCTCCAGAGAACAGAGTTGATCATTCCTGCCGGACTGATCATTCTCCACTGAGCTTGAGGTACACAGGAAAGTGTGGAAGAGTCACTTTGCATGTGGTTAAGTGCTCCATGAACCTCCACTGGCGCACTTGCTGGAAAGCTCACCACAGGGGCCACAAGCACATACCGAGACCACGCTCTGGGAACAGGGTGGGGCTGCCCTTCTGGAGGGGTTCCCAGGTCGCTCACTGCAAATGACCCTTCCGGAGGTCTCACCCCTGTCTCCTGAAGCCACCCAGGGCCCCACCTCCTGGTTCTGTTTCTCTAGTCTCAGTGCTCTGGGAATTGTTGCCTCTTTGAGTTCTTGGGTTTTTGTGCTTAGTCTTTTGAAATCATTGCAGGTGAAGAGTTCTTTTAAGTCCCTCTGACACTTTCTGTCTCTTTCTGTTTGTTTAATTCTGCTCCTTTGTTCTCCGTCCTTGACATCTATCCCTGCCTCCAACCAAAGACTTCTTTGCAACTCTGCCTTTCTTTTTAAATGTAAACTTACTGGAGTATCATATAAATTTAGTAAAGCGCACAAGTAAATATGCCCACGTCCAAAGAGTTTTCACAAGGTGCAGTCACCTATATGAGCTTCACAGGACCTAACATAACCAGAGACTCAGAAAGCCTCACGTCCCTCCTTTCCAGTCTTTAGCACCCCTTCCAAGGGACCCTCTGTTGACTTCTAACTTCATTTGTTAGTTTCATCTGTTCTTGAACTTTATGTGAATAGAATCGTGCAGTATGTGTCCCTTGCTGTCTGGCTTCCTTCTCCTAACGTTGTGTCTGTGGGACTCATCTGTCCATTCTAGTTGCAGTACGGCATCCCGCTGTATGAATATTCCAGTTTATTTACCCATTCCACCATTGATGGATTCTACCGTTGATGGACATTTAGTTTGCTTCTGGTTTTTGATTAATACAAATAATATTCTTGTACATGTCTTCTGCTGGACATACGTGTGAATTTAGGAGTAGAAGTGCTGGGTCACAGCATGTGTGAGTGTTCAACGTTAACAGAGAATGTCGTTAAGAGTTTTCAAAGAGGTTGCACCAGTCTACACCTCCAGCAGCAAGGTTCGGAAATTCCACTTACTTCACACCCTTGCCAGCGCGGGCACTGTCTGTCTTTGTCATTGGAGCCACCTCATTGATGTGTAGTCCTACTTTTCCTGTTGGATACAATTTGTTTTTAAAGTAGCAGTTTAAAAGAGAACATCTAGACTGGCACAGGAATAGTCTGGAAGACAAGACTCATGGGGCTGAGAAAGGGCGATCCTGGCTCAGGGCTGAAGTCCAGACAACGACAGGTGTCCATACAGTAACACGTGGTGGTGACTGTTCCCACATGCCAAGCACGGTCCACCCTGCTTTACGTGCAGGGTAATTCTTACGTGTAATTCTTCTGACAGCCTTCGGAGATAACAGCTATTATTACCCCCACTTCGGAGATAACAGCTATTATGACAGCTATTATGAAGTACAGAGAAGTCCAGTAGCTTCCAAGTCTCCTGGCTTAGAGTGGGGCTGCCCTCTGGCCTTCCACAGTCATGCAGTGTTTTCTCTCGACTTAGATTTTATCAGCTCACAAAAGGGGTGGGGGTGGTCTGCACTGGCAATTTGCCTGTTGCCCTGAGATCAGATAAAACATTTTAGGGGCTGATTTCTCTAACTGGCTGGAAATCTCTTCACAGTGATTCTAAAGCTAGAATTCTGAGCTTTGTAGACTGTGTAAAATACACATTCACATTCCTCACCCCAGATTCTGTTTCAGTAGGTCTGGAATGAGATTAGGAAGGACCCACAAACACATATTTGTAACATGGTCCCCTGGGAATTGTTATACAAACAAGGTTAATCTGATTGGGGGGGGTGTGGGGTGATGGAGTTTGGATGTGTTGTCCCCTCCAAAGATCATGTGGGTATTTGATCCCCAATGTGGCAATGTTGGAAACTGAGTCATGGGGGCAGATCCCTCATGAATGGATTAATGCTCTCCCTAGGCAAGAGGAGTAATAAGTGAGTTCTCGCTCTATTAGTTCCCACAAGAGCTGGTTGTTTATAGGACCCTGGCATCTCCTCTCTGGCTCTCTTGCTTCCTCTTGCCATGTGATCTGCTTGTGCCAGCTGCCTGCCACTTTCCGCCATGAGTAGAAGCAGCCCAAGGTCTGTGCCGGATAGAGCTGTCCCTGAATCATAAGCCAAATAAACCTCTGTTCTTTATAAATTACCCAGTTTCAGGTATTTCCGTTGTTATAGCAACACAAAACGGACTGATACCTGGGGTTTGGAAATTTCTAATCTAAGGAGTCTTGAAACGAACTGAGCAGAAGATTGCTGTGGCCAGCTAAAGGAGGTAGCATTGACCGTGGGTGCTTTCAGTCATGCCTTCTCACCTATCCTGGAGTATGTGGGTAAAAATGTGCTCAAGTTTTGCTTTTCAAATACTACATAGGCACAGAAATGTATATGTGTGTATACATACATACATATGCTCAACTTTCACAGACAATACCACATAACATACGTGTGTGTATATATTTATAAATTATTTATTGATTCTGTATTTGCAAAGTCACCTACTCTCTAAAACTTATTTGCAACCTCAAAATCAAACCATGGTGCTTTTGTGGTCATTTGCAGGCATGCGTGGAGCAGCGAACAGTGCGAGTCACCTGACGCCTGTGTTCCCCACTGGGGTGGAACAGGTGCACGCTCTGCCTTCTTGCTCCAGCTTGCCTGCTGCAAGCAAGGGTCTTTTCTCGGTCTATTTAGTGCCATGTTTTTACATTTTTCTGCTTTTTGGTGGTGATTTTGCTGTTTAACACAGTCCGCATGCTCAGCGCTGAAGTGCTGTGCAGCGTCCCTATGTGCAAGAAGCCTGTGAAACGTCTCACAGAGAAAATGCATGCATTCGGGAAGCTCTGTTCAGGCCTGAGTTATGGAGCTGTTGGCAAGAGTTCAAAGTTAATGCATCAGCAATGTGTATTAAATAAGACGTCTTTAAACAAAAACACACCTAAATGTATGTACCAATCAGTTGATGAAAATGCTGTGATCAGAGGTCCTCAGTAGGTAGCTTTGTGTCCCCCCAAGAACATTCAGTACTTGTTGATTCAGGGTTTGAGGCGACTCTACGGAACACAAGTACTTTGAAGGGCTTTGAGGAGGGAGGCAGCTTCCTGCCTGGTTCCAGGCCAGACCAAGTGCTCTGAGTGTGGGGAGCACCCTCTTTCTGCATTAGCAGTTCCAGCCTCTCCCTGTGCAGCTCTGCACAGACAGGCCATGATGGTTGTTTGCAGGTCCCTGAACAAATGAAGGACTCTCACGTGGCTGAGCCCCACCTGGTGAGCAGCACTCTAATGAGCTCCGAACTTCTGAGGGCTCCACAGTTGCAAGTTGAAGCGGCCTCCCCATGCCACGAAGACCATCGGGAGCCCCCTTGGCCATGTTCACAGCCTGGGCCCCGTTAGGTATCCTCCCCTTTGTGGAAGCTGCTAGGGAAGGGAAGGGGAGGAGAAACAGTCACAGAGAGCATACTGTGCGTTTTCTGGCACAAACTGAGGGAAATCTGGCCCATTATTTCTGATTCTTTGACTCGTGTGCAGCTTTTTCAATGCAAATGTTTCAAGAACTTCATACAAAGGTTTTCTAGGTGCCAGGTGGGCAATAAGCCGAAATGTTCTTCCTGGGGTAACCTAGTTAGAGAAACATCAACCACATACAGAAAGCATTTCTGTCCCTGATGACCAGCTGGACTTTGTGATCCCTGGCCATGCCAAGTGAGTGCTCTCTCTCTCTCTAAGCCTGCAGGGACGGTGCAGGGGCAGCACTCTAGGCCCTTCAGCATCGCTGGCCACAGCTACTGAATTTGTCTCATCAGGGGACAGAAGGCAGGCTGTGGGCTCTTGGAAATCCTCCCAGTGTCCCTTGGACTCACGGTTAACCTTCTCCTAAAGTAGATTCTTGAGTGTTACTATTTGGAATCCTCAATAATTTTTTGCCCTTGTGGTCCCTTTAAAAATTACATATTGTGGGCTGAGACAAAAGGAAAAATCTTACCTATTTTTAGCAAAAACAGGTCAAAAGACCCTTGCTGTGAGAATTGTTTGATCCTGTCCATTCTAAGTAATGGGAGGGTGAGGAGAGGTTGCTAGGCAACACTGCACATCTCTCCCAAAAGCCACACCATCTCCTAGCAACAGGCTGCCTGGCGTGACCTCACGCTGCTGGAACCACTGCAGGCACACTTCCCAGTCACCTGTTTCACTCTTGTCCTCTGGTCACATTCGTTCAGTCTTGCAACAGCTGGATTTATTGAGCACTGCACCCTTGCCAGGCACTGGGTACACATGGTCCAAAGACGAGGCCTCTGCCTTTGGCGTGAGTCCAGTGGAAGAAGACACAGAAACACATGACTCTGCAACAGAATGCTGGCTGCTAATGTGAGGAAATAAAAAACAGTCACACCTGTTTAGATACAGGTGGCAGCAGCATTCTTCATCAGGACGACACTCGCTTTATTTGGGAAAATAACCTGATAAACTTCTGGGGCAGGATTTGGCCCATGAGGGCGGGACACTGTCAGAGAGAGGAGTTGGGGTGCGTGTTCCCGAAAGAGTGGGGAAGAGCAGGGAGGGCAGGGACATGGTCTGGCTCTGGGACATCCTGGCTGAAGGACCCACTTGAGGAGGGATGTGGATTTTAAGTGTTTTGATTTTAAAAACACCTCTAGTGACCTAAAAAGCTTCGGTGAACCTTCTGCAGCTCTCAGCAGAATTCTGCTCACTGCTGCCATGAAAGGGCTTGTCAAAGAGAAAGGGCTCCAACTCCTTTTGGGGTTGATGCCAGGGCAGAGGTAAAGGAGACAGAGAAAAGAACAGCTCAGCCGAGGCTGGAAATAAGTGCAAATGTGACCGTGAGAAGACAAGTCCCTGACTCCCACGTTGAGAGAAATCATGGGCAGAGAGCTGACTTCATCTGAGAAGCCGGGCGATGGGATCTGAAGGGGTGGTGAGAGCCCAGCCGGCACCCGGCGGTGACGTGAGGAAGGCAGGACGAGGAGCTTCCCGCGCTGCCTGGGAAGTAGGGAGAGGTGCCCAGAAGAGGGGCCCCCCAAGCGAACTCCTGAAGGAGGAGCGGCGAGAAGGTGCCGAGGAGACGCGCAGGAGCAACGGCGAAGGGAGCAAAGGCCGCCTGCAGACCCGGCACCAGACCTCGGGAGGCGCGGAGCTTGCCGAGGAGTGACGGTGCCCCGGGAATGAGGAGCGGGGCAAAGGTGGGAGCCGAGGGTGACAGCCCGGCCTCTGAGAAGACAAAGTCAAACCCCACATGAGCATGGCCCTGCTACTTTCAAGAGTGGTGCTGTGTCCATTAGTAGGTGGTGAGGACGATTGCAGATAGATAGATGGATGGATGGACGGACGGACGGACGGACGGACGGACGGACAGACAGACAGACAGACAGACAGATAGACAGATAGATAGATAGACGGATGGATGGATGGATAGATAGATGGATAGAAGATAGACAGACAGACAGATAGATAGATAGATAGATAGAAGATAGACAGATAGACAGATAGATGGATGGATGGATGGACGGATGGATGATAGATGGATAGATAGATGGATGATAGATAGATGGATGGATGGATAGATAAACAGACAGACAGACAGATAGATGGATGATGGATAGATAGATAGGTGATGGATAGATGACGGATTAACGAATAGATGATAGATAGATGGATGGATGGATGGATGGATGGATGGATGGATGGATGGATGGATAGATGGATAGATAGATGGATGGATAGATAGATAGATGATAGATAGATGGATGGATAGATAGATAGATGGATGGATGGATAGATAAACAGACAGACAGACAGATAGATGGATGATGGATAGATAGATGATGGATAGATAGATGGATGGATGGATGGATGGATGGATGGATGGATAGATGGATAGATAGATAGATGATAGATAGATGGATGGATGGATAGATAAACAGACAGACAGACAGATAGATGGATGATGGATAGATAGATGATGGATAGATGGATGGATAGATAGATAGATGGATGGATGGATAGATTGATAGATGGATAGATAGATGGATGGATAGATAGATAGATGGATGGATGGATGGATGGATGGATGGATGGATGGATAGATAGATAGATGANATGGATGGATGGACGGACGGACGGACGGACGGACGGACGGACAGACAGACAGACAGACAGACAGATAGACAGATAGATAGATAGACGGATGGATGGATGGATAGATAGATGGATAGAAGATAGACAGACAGACAGATAGATAGATAGAAGATAGACAGATAGACAGATAGATGGATGGATGGATGGATGATAGATGGATAGATAGATGGATGATAGATAGATGGATGGATGGATAGATAAA
>NW_007731124.1:22004-36433 GCF_000696425.1 Galeopterus variegatus | reverse complement strand
GTAGATGACAAACAGACTGATGATAGATAAACAGAAAGACACTACAGAGAACCCCATCTCCATCTCTCAAGAGGAAATTCTAAGTGCATTCTCAGAACAGCCTCTGGCGTGGCCATGCCCCGTGTTCACAGGAGGACTAACCCTTGTGAAATTAACACACTGTGCTGTCTCTCCTGCCTGAGTCCGAGTTTGCAAGGTACATGTGTTGCTAGGATCTTGCTTGCCTCCTTATTTTGGAGAGAAAAATGCCTACTCTTCTTCCCTTGGGACGTTCATGACTCATCCTTTAGCTGGAATTCGCTCAGCCTGTGGTGGCCTGTCCGCTCACTGCTTCTGCTCTGGTGTGGGTAATCTCGGGGCTTGGGGCAGAACTGACTCTTCCACCTGGCAGTGCTGACTCAGTAGCCAGTTAGCTTGACAATATTGAACCGCCTGGCCCTGGAGAGTGGGTGTGTTCGGTATGTCTGCACATGCCTGTCCCTGGTGTTCCCTGCTTCTGCATTAAGGACAGCAATTACATTGCACGCAGCAGAGTGACTTATTTAGTCAGTGATGAGGAAGGGCTTGAGAGAGCACGGGGATGTGGGGGGGAGGACTGACAAAGGCTGCCCTTTCATGGCGATGAAGATTCTGATGAAGAGCCTGGCTCTGGTTTCACGCACACTCCCAGGGCTGCAGGTGGAGTGGAAGTCAGAGAGTGCAAAGCAATGGCTCCCCATGGGGGGCTCAAGAAGGGCCAGGTGGTGCTGCTGGGCTCTGGTCCACCAGCTTGTTGGCAAAGACTTCTGAGCACTTCACACACAAAGCGAGACTGGTGGACATTACACAGGAGGGCACCTTGCACATAAATGTTTGTTGAAGGAATAAGCGCCTGGACGACTTGGGTGCATAAATCCAATCTTCCTCACTGGCTGTCGTGAGCAATGATCTACACACCCCCTCTGTTCCCTTAGGAACCAAACAGTCCATTTTGAGGAGAGAATTAACCTCTGTGGTGGGCAACTGGAGTGTGCCCTAGGACCAGGGCCACCTGGGACTGTTTTACTCCTCGGCTGCCAAACATCCCATGCTCAGCAAAGAGAAAGGGAAGCGAGGAAGGGGGTTGGGTTACAACTGAGCCCCGAGGTTGCCACAGCACCTGTGTTTGCTCAGGGTCTAGCCTCCACCTCTTTGATTTGGGAATGGGTGTTAGAAGTGCACCAGGAGTGGAGGTGTCCGTGGGAAATCCATTCACACTTGCCCGAGCTGTGCGCCAGACGCTGGCTCGCTCAACTTATCTGTGGGCCCTGCCCGAGCACTTACCTTGCCGAGCTGCCCTTTGAGTATGAAGGTCATAAACACCCATTCTGCAGAATCAGAGGGAAGCAGGACCTAAGGGCCCTTTAAAAATGTAGTCGAAAATGAAGCAAAATAAAAAATAAAGGGAGGAGAAGCCATGGTAAAAGGACTGGAGAAAAGAGGTGACTCCACATAACCAAAGAAGTAAGACTATGCGTGGTAGAAATTGAGGTTTCGGAATGACATGTGACTCTTGACAGTACAAAGCTACCAAACTCAGGAGGCTGGGAGAACGGACGGAAGGGGTGAGAATGACAACCTCCTTCACGACAAGGAGGCCGTAGATGCTGCTCAGATTTAAAGCACATTTTAAAATACCTGCTACCTTTAATGCTTTGTATAGACGCTTTCCTTAATTTCAGCAAGTTATTTTAGAAGCTAGTGTTTTGTATGTTGAGGAAATATTTATCTGAAATTCAGCAATTCCTTCAGTTTTTTTTTTATTTAAATTTGAGCACAATTACACTCAATATTTATTGTTTAAAATGGAACGTATATACTAACATAAAATAAAAAGCTGTCATCACTATCAGCGTGAAAGAGTTAAAGGGCATGCCATGGGTGTGAAAAGGTATTTGCAACATAAACCTAACCGACTAATGAGAGAAAGACAGACAAACCCATTAGAAAAATTGGGCAAAAGACTTGAACAAGCATGTCACAGAGCAGATATTGCAACTGGCTAATAAATACATGGAAAGGTGCCCAACCTCGTTAGTATTCAGAGAAATGAAAACTAAAACCACAATGAGCTACCATGTCACACCCAGAATAGCTAAAGTAAAGAAAAGAAATGACAGTGTTGGGGGTCCCAGGATCTGTCATACACCGTTTGTGGCAGGGTAAATTGATACAGCCACCTTGGAGAGCTGTTTGGCTTTTTCTGATTGAAGTTGAGCATATGCATGCTCTATGACCCAACAATCCTACTCCTGGTGATACCTAACAGAAATGTGTTCACATGTGCACCAAAACATGGGCAGGAATTTCACAGCAGCATTACTTATAATAGCTCCAAACTGAAGTAGCCCAGATGTCCATTGACATTTGAATGCATAGGTAAATTGTGGTTACAGTGGAACACTACACAGCAATGAAAAGGAACAGATATATGCAACATTGTTGATAAATTTTACAAACATAATTTGGGCCAAAGAAGCCAAAACAACAGACAAAAATAACTTCTAATTCCTTTCATAAAAAGTGAAAACAAAAAGGCAAAACTAATCTATGCTGTTAGAAGTCAGAATAGTGGTCCTTTGGGGAAGAAGGAGGAAATAGTGATTAGGATAATTCTGATTCTGGGGTGGGAGGAGCGAAGGGAACTTTTGAGATGCTGATAATATTCCTTTTCTTGTGTACCTAAGTGGAGGTACACAGATATATTGTTTTGCGATGATTCACCTCATTTATAATTCTGATTTGTTCCCCTTTCTGTATGTGTGCTCTAGTCCAATATAAAGTTTTTAATAATAAAATTAAAAAGTAGTATTGTGATATCTCATTTTGGTATAATTATTTTTCTCTATTTCTATGTTTAGGTATGCATGGAGAGATTTCTACAAGGATGCTCACTAAATATTCATGAAGGTTCTTTCTGGGTGGTGGGGTTTCAGGTGATTTTAAATTTTCTTGGTATTTTTGCTTAAGTTTTTATAATACATGCATAATTTCTACAGAAATATAGTGGAGGAATCTTGCTACAGTGTAAAAGATTGTGCCAGTGGGAAGAATGGGTGAAAATCCAGATGTACTTGTATCAGAAGAGGAATGGACGTAATTAGGACTGCCAGGCAACAGAACAGAGCGGTCTGTTCTACAGAAGAGTAATCTGCTTGCTTTGGCAGTGTCCGGGCAGAAGAGGACGGAGGGCTGTCTGGGGTATTTTTCACCCTGCGCCGTCCAACTCTCAGAGTCCACGTGTCTGAGGCCATGACTGTGTTTAGTTGGCTACTGCCCAGCCACATTTGGGAGGCATGTCGGTCTCATTAGAGCATTTCCCCAAAAGCCAACTGAAGGAGGGGTTATTTCTGGAAATGATTCCTAGACATGTCTGGTCTCTGCCGACAAGTGAATTCTTGTTAACTTCAAACACAGAGGCTGTTCCCTTTAATTTGGGTGTTCTATCAACCTTCCCACCTTTTGCCTCAGGGTATTCTGGCTTAAATTTGGGCGAAATTCACTTACGTTTGTGTAGTTCTTCTGCAATTTCTGCAGACTTTCCAGCCATAATTTCATTTTATCTTTCTAATATAGTTGTGAGTTTCAGCATTGCTATTAGCTCTACATTTGATCGGCAGGGGATTTAATGATCTCCTTTTCAGTTATTTAACAAACTGTGAGGCACTTACTATATGCAAGAGCACCACTCAACACTGGTTCACACTAGAAAGAAGCCCGTAGGAGCATGGATTTTTATCCATTTTGTTATCTCCCTCCAGCACCCAGGACAGGAGCCAGGGCATAGTGGGTGCTGAATAATTAATTGTTGCATGAATGGGTGAATGAATAAAACACCTTCCCTGCCTACAAGGATGCCCAGCTAGTGGAGGAGATAACCATGCACTTAAAGATATGCAGGGTAGGGGCCGGCCCGGTGGCACACTGCTACAGTGCGCCGCAGTGGCGCTCCCGCCGAGGGTTCGGATCCCACATACAGACTGGTTCCCGCTCACTGGCTGAGCGAGGTGCGGGAGCAACACCAAGGGTTGCGATCCCGTTGCCGGTCCCGGTCCGGTACGGGCGCGACACTGAGGGTTGCGATTCGTATAACTTCGTATAATGTATGCTATACGAAGTTATTACGAGAATGTAGCAGAATTCATGGAACTAAAAGATTCACTCAACAAAATAAAAAAAAAATGGGACTGAGAGCTTAAGCAGCAGGCTAGAATGAGCAGAAGAAATAATTTCTGATCTTGAAGATAGTCTTTTTGAAATAACCCATGCAGACAAAAAAAGGGAAAAAGAATTTCAAAAAATGAAGAAAATCTAAGAGAGCTAGCAGACAGCCTTATGCATAGAAACATTTGAATCATGGGTGTTCCAGAAAAGGAGAAGAAAGGAAAAGGCACAGAAAAACCTATTAATGAAATAATAACAGGAAACTTTCCAGGTATAGGGAGGGAGATTAATCTTCAGATCCAGGAGTCTCAAAGATCCCCAAATTCAACCCCAAAAGATCTTTTCCAAGATACATTATAGTTAAACTGGCACAGGTCAAAGATAAAGAGAGAATCAAAAGAAGCAAGAGAAAAGCATCAAGTCACCTATAAGGGAGCCCCTATCAGACTAATAGCAGACTTCTCTTAGAAACTCTACACACCAGAAGAAAATGGTATAATGTATTCAAAATAATTTTTAAAAAAGTTTCTAGCCACAAATACTATACCCATCAAGGCTATTCTTCAGAAATGAGGGAGAAATTGTGTATTTTACAGATTAACAAATACTACAGGAGTTCACCACCACACAACCAGCCCTGCAAGAAACCCTCAAGGGAGTCTTGCATCAGGAATCTAAAAAATGATAACACTTATCTTATTAGCTATAGTTCTGTTCAGTATCTCTCTTTATTCATAATTCATTCTTGATAGATAGTGTGTTTCCGGGAATTTATTCAATTCATCTGGATGATTTAATTTGTTGATCAGCAATTATTTTATTCATAGTATTCTCTTATAATCCTTTTGATTTCTATAAATTTAGATGTAATGACTCCTCTTTCATATCTTATTTTACTTACTTAAGTTCATTTGGGTAAAGATTTGTCAATTTTTTGAATCTCATCATTGATTTTCTCTATTGTTTTTTGTCTATTTTCTATCTTTTATTTATGCTCTGTTTTTTTATTATTTACTTCCTTTGCTTGGTCTGGACTTAGTTTGCTCTTCATTTTCTAGTTTCTTAAGGTGGAAAGGTGATTGTTGATTTCAGATCTTTCTTTTTTATTAATGTATGCATATTTCAATTAAATAAATGTCCCTTTTAGCAGAAAATAAAATAGAAATTAAATTAAATTAAAAAATAAAAAAGAAGCAGGGCTGACACAGACCAGTGACACACAGTGGGAGTTGTCTAGGGGAGAATGAGTGGACAGAATGTGAATGTCATGCTGGCTGATCAGAGTGGCCAGGTTGGGACTCTCATCCATGTTGGCAGACTTTTGCAGACCACAGGCAGTGTTTGTGATTGACATCCACTAGGTCAGGAGATCAGATGAAGATCATGATGCCTCTTCAGCCAGTGAAAAGCAAGTACCATGGGCTGTCTTTGTGTTCTAGCTCCTTTAGCAATGGATAACTCCAGATCCGGTTTTACCGGGGACTAATGAGTTTGACTTTGAACAGATTTTGCCTGAGGTTCCTGTGGGGCATCTGAAGGTACCTGGAAATCAAGGATGCATGAGGCAGAGACTTCCAGTGGCTCCTGCGCCCTTGTGTCCTCCGCTTTCTGGGCTCACCACCTGTCTGCTTTTCCCAGCCTTCCTTGCAGTTAGGTGCAGCCATGTGACTGGTCTAGACAATGAAATATAAGCAAAAGTGTGTGCCACTTCCATACCTGGCCCTTAAAACCTTCTATGTGTGCTCTCTCATACCCCTTCCCCTTCCGCTAGCCGGCATTGACAGGGCAGCCATGCAGCCACATGTTGAAGGTAATAAGCTCCCATCACCCCGGCTCTCTGAATGACCACATGGAGTAGAGTCCCTTTGCCCACCTAGCATGTCCTAGGGCTGTGAACCTGAGCAAGAAATACATTTCCATTGTGATTAGGCCATTATCTATTTATCACACTCGCGTGTTACAGCAGGTAAGTCAGCCCTGCCTATCCTAACAAGCCCTAACTAGCACACTGAGGCCTGAGACAGAGGCCCAGGCTGGAGCTGGAGTCGGGGGAGCAGAGGAGGGAATCCAGAGAGAGAGCGTAGAGTGAGAGGAGAGAGCTTAAGACAGGTGTGTTACAGCAGGTAAGTCAGCCCTGCCTATCCTAACAAGCCCTAACTAGCACACTGAGGCCTGAGACAGAGGCCCAGGCTGGAGCTGGAGTCAGGGGAGCAGAGGAGGGAATCCAGAGAGAGAGCGTAGAGTGAGAGGAGAGAGCTTAAGACAGGCACTAAGCTACAGCCAGGGGCCAGATGGACGACAAGACGCGGGGGAAGGGAGCCAAGACCTTAGCCCAGACTGTTACGAGGAACTGCTGTGATTGCCTCTCTTTCTAAGAAAAGGAAAATGAGGTTCCAAGAGATTTGTCTGAGGTCATTTGGTGACAGAACCAGAACCAGCACTCTGCTGCTCGGGCTCCTGACAGCCTCTGTCAGCCCGCCCTGGACCACACCAGCCAAGCAGCCTGGCCCACCAGCGGTTCGTCCTCCAGCCCCCCACGTCTCCTGGCATGGGGACTACTTCATCCCTCCTTGTAGGCTCAGCTCTTCTTCCCTTTTGATTCCTGGGCATGAAGACTGCAGCCACTTTAAAGCAGGACCACCGAGGACTCAAACTACCCAGAAATAAAGGTTTGTGTCGTCCTACCAGGTAAAGACCCCTAACCACCAAAGGGAAGTTGGAAAGGGAGGTGAGGAAAAAAAGTAACACTGCCAACTTCACGACCGTTACAGAAGTGAGAATGGTAGTGGTTGTAAATGGTGAAATACAATAAACAAAATACAATACATAAATGAATGTAAATACAATAAATAAAATTAATTTTAAAATTTTATATACACACATATATTTCCACTTTACCTGTTGCCTGTCACATCAGATGAAGAGATGGGTGGTACTTCGCCAGTGCCGTTCATAGGTTAAGGTGCAGTTCAGAGACCCTGAAGCCACATGAGGATCTGACAGAGGGGCTGTGTGTCATTAGAGACCCTGGGCTTTGTGATGGATCCAAGGCCTGCTGGGAGTCTGTGTCTCTCCATTTGGGGGAGAGGGTGCATTAAAGAGGGTTGGTCCTGATAGCTGGGCTGATATCGTTATTGAAGGGGAGTTACACGTGGGTAGAACTGTGAGAATGGATGCCCGCTGCAAGGGCAAGCTTATGCCAGGCATCTGCCACTGCTCTCAGCCATCTTCCCGCCCTCTTCTCTCTGCTTCGTATCAAAAGGGACTGTCCCTGCAGATCGCATTTCCCAGACTCCCCGTCAGCTCTCAGCTAGGTTTGGCCAATGGGAGGCACTGGCCAGAGACTGGCAGGAAGGAAAAGGAGAGGAAAGGGGCACCCCTGCCGTTCTCCCTGCTTGGGCCGCGTCTGCCCCTGTCTCTCCTCTGTGCTTCATAGTCCTGGCTCCAGCTCACACGGGTGGCGCTGGCTTTGGGACACCTGGCTCCACCTCCTCTCTGTCCTTTCTTCCCTGAGGGAGTAGTGGCTTCCTGCAGTTACTAATCTCTGGACTGCCTCACCTTCCACTCTTGCTCTGTCACCTCCTAACTTTGTCCCTAATTCCCTAGATTAAGTTCCTGTCTGCGTGGCTTAGGCCGCTTCCCAAATCTGACTCATACTGTGAGTGTGTCACGTTGCCAGAACGTACTGTGATGAGACTTCTGAATGTCCGTCCTTTCAGTGACTTTTTTTTCCCCACAAAATCCAAATGAGCAAAATGTTTGTGAATCGGTTGAGAAACCAAAGCCACACACATCAGTGTCCTACAAGGAACACCCAGAACTGAGACTGCTCTGGGAAACTTCAGAATCATTGCAGTCCTGCCCTACAACAAGGTCACGGCTGTTTTGCAATGGGTGGTTGCAGCCTGGAATTATCTTTCATCATGTCTAGTTCAACATGCTGAGGAGGGAGGGGTTGGGGCCTGCAGCATACTGACTTGTCATTTTGATAGCTTTCCCAAGTTCTTTTTTACCTAAGTAGCCACTGTTTCCCCTAAACACATCAGGGGGAGACTTTCTTAAAGAAAACTTGTGTTCTAGAAATCAGGTCTTAAAATGGAATATGAAAAACTTATAACTTTTGAAATAGATAAATGAAGAGGTAACCAGATGGTTTACAAAAAACATACTTCACTCGAGGAGGGTATAAAATTCATAATGCCTTTCAACATCAAACCCCATAATACAGTTAAAGCAGCATTTTCAGGAGCACATCCCACACTGGAAGGTTTCAACTTAAGCTTCATCCCTTTCGCATGCAGGACTTTGGGCGCGGAGCTGTCAAACGACTCTTGCTTTGTAAGCAATCTCTCAGTCTCGCTGTTGCCAGATTTTACGAATCTTGCTTTCTCTCTTTTTTTGATAAGAAAAAAAAAGAGTTAAGTAATCAGGTGTTCATTTCCTAGTTATCAACAAAAACCGTGAAATTTTAATTTTTAGTAAGACCATTTGCGGGGGCGCGCCTGGGGTCCTCCCGCAGACCCAGAAGGAGAAGGAGCCGACAGGATGACCCCCGGTGTTGGCACCGAGGGGTCTCAGGGAAGAGTGAGCCTGCTGCCCGCCACCCAGCCCCGGGAAAGAGACACCCGGCCGCGGCAGGGGCTCTGTCAGGGCAGTTCCACTTTATTGCCGTTGCACTGCCATTTATATAAGCAAGAGAGTAGGGGCTTTGCATGAACTAACCAACCAATTACAGGATCGCGCGGGCGTGCATTTTGTAAAGCGAGTAGGGGCTTTGCATGAACTAACCAACCAATTACAGGATCGCGCGGGCGTGCATTTTGTACTAACACGTTGAGCACAGCGATCACGCAGGATTCACCAGTGGGGGACCAGTAAAACCTTTCGGGGCTATCTTGGGTTAAGCCTCCCCTACTTCCCGCGGCACCATCTTCATCCTCCACCCATAGGCACCACGTGGCTCACAGATAACGTTTGCTCCTAAAAAGGGGTCCAACAACCATTTCTTCTCTTTTTGTTTTTATAGGATGAAAGCGTTCAGGGAGCACTGTGCTGAGGCGAGGCGGACGAAGGAGACCTGCTCCACGTGCTCCACGGGTGGTCACAGGACGAAGGTGGTCTGCTCGGCGACTCAGCGTGTGCTTGGGGACCAGCATCACCTTGGAGCAGGCTGGGGCCACAGTCTCAGCAGACCCCAGAACTGCTGACTCAGAGTCTGATTTCAGCAAGATTCCCGGTGACTCGCATTCACCTTCACGTGCTGCTTGGTGGCTTAGAGGTTTTTACGAAATAGAAAAGTCAGAACGGTCGTGGGAAACAGCCCAGACCGTGGAGGCCTGGGTCTCGCCGCAGCATGGCTGTCTCGGACAAGTCAGGGCTCCGGAGGAAGAGCAGAGGGCGGCTGCATCCCCGAGGGCCCCCCACATGCCCGGGGCGGCCATCAGGGACAGGGAGGGGACCTGGCCTGTTTGAGTCAAGGGTGCCCTCTCCGCCTCAGCCCTGCCAGCACAAAGCCCACCTGTGGCCCTGCGGAACCCAGAGTGGCTGTATCTGCAGCACTCGCCCAGCGCCGCGTCTGGTCACTCCGGGTGTGGTCCGGCACGTGTCTCTGCGCTCGCGCAGGTGACTTTCCGCCCGACTCCTCCTGAGGCCCTTGTCGGGCCCCTGGATTCAACCTGCCCCGTAATCGAGCTTTCTTCCCCCACACTCGTTCCTTCCACCGGTTCTTCATCTCAATAAAATCACCGGGTTTTCAAGCCAGGAACTGGAAATCATTTGTTTTTTGACTATTCTATGATCCAAACGACACAAAATTAACGGCAGGTGTGGGAAAGCAGGATGGCGGCTCCCTTCGAGGAGGAGGGCGGGCAGAGGCTGGGCGGGGCCTGGACGGGCTCTGGGACCTGCCATGGCTCCCTTCCTGGTCTGGGCAGTGGTCACACAATGTGCTCACTCTGTGACAAGTCACATTCCACTCACATATCAAAGGAACAGGCCCAAGGATTTTTTTTTTTTTTTGGCCAGGTTTTGGATATATTGGTGTTAATATTACCTTATATTTGTACATTACTTTTTGTGTTTTTGTATGTGTTGCCTATTTGTATGTATATCATATTTAATAGAAAGTTTAATTTACTACTGCCTAAGAATGTGACATATTAATATTTCTATGATCGACTGTCTCAAAAATATTAGAATGTGATAGCAAGTGACCTTGAACCTAATTCTTCAAACCAGACAGAAATTGCCGCAGTGTAGCAGCTCTTTTGCCAGCTGCCTGAGCTTGAACCCTTGCTGTGCTGCTTAAGTCTGAAATAATCTCTTTGTGTCTCAGCTTCTCCGTCTGTAAAATGGGCGTGGTTATGATGATAGAGCATTCAAATGCTGTAATGTATGTTCAGAATGGTGTCTGGTAAGATCAAATGTAATAGAAGCATTAGCTCTTCCTTTTTTAAAAAATGTTTCGTGAAAAATTTCATTCCTATACAAAAGGAGAAGGAAAAGTGTACTGAACCCGCAAAAGCATGAGCAGGCTTCAGTGATTGCCGACACATAGCCAGTCTGGCTTTCATAGAGACCTCCACCCGCTGTCTCCTCCCATCCAGACTTGCATCATTCCATCCAAATGCATTTCAGTGCGTGTCTCTAAAAGCTAAGGGCTCTTTTTGAAAACATGGCTGGGATTCATTCCTGATTCTGCTTCTTAACTTCCCCTGTCCACTGCATCAGGAAGGACTGATGATGCTGAATCAAAAACAGATCTGCCTGGGCCTTGTTCCCGGCCTCCACACCCGCAGCTGGTCCAGGTCACCATGGTTGCTGTGACTGCAGTCACCCAGCTGGTGTCCTGCCTTCACCTTCAATCTGTTCCCCTCCTCCCCAAGC
Organism: Galeopterus variegatus; assembly: GCF_000696425.1. Lineage (NCBI taxonomy): Eukaryota > Metazoa > Chordata > Mammalia > Dermoptera > Cynocephalidae > Galeopterus > Galeopterus variegatus. Next base: position 25,366 of record NW_007731124.1, on the reverse strand, counting down.
CGCATCAGCCCATTCTCCACTCAGCAGCCGGCTGAACCCCGTTTAAGATGTAAATCAGATGGTGTCACTCTGCAGCTTAGAATCTTCTAGGAGCTCCCACTGCACAAAGAACACGGGCCATATACCCCTTCAGGCCAAGCCGGCTGTGCCTCCTTCCTTTCTTTGAGCCCCTCCACTTGCAGCTTTCGGTTCACACCTAGCATTCCACCTCAGGACCTGGTGGGCACTGTGCCCTCAGTGGTGCCTCGTCCTGAGTGAGGCCAGCCCGGCAGTCTCTCTGTGACTCGTAGTCTCCCTGCGACTCCCCTGATATGTAATTACCGTTAATTTTCCCACTGACTTCTTCCAACAGACTATGGGCAACTCAATGGCAGGGATGGGGCATGTCACGCACCACAGTGCCCCAGGGCCTGGACTCCGTGAGGGAGTAGTGAGCATTTGTAGAAATATACTTGTTCTCAAAACCTGTCAGACCTGACCACGTGGGCTTCTGAGAAGACAGGGTGTAAAAGCAAAATTAGTTCTGCTTCTCTGTCTCCAGCTTTGCAAGTCTGCCAAGGAGTGTACATCCTCTCTCTCTACCCAGTGGCTTCTATATCGTGACACCTACTCCAGCGGCTTGGGCCTGCAAAGCCCCTTCTGGTCTCTCTGTTATAATTTCTCTGGTGCTCCATTCACAGTGAGGTATGAGTTGACACTAGAACTTGGTCATTTCTGTTTCAGCTTTGATTCTTTCAATTTACTCATTCAGTTAGAGAGGTGGGGTAGTCCCTGAGGTTGGAGTGGCTGATTCAAATCCCAGCCCTGCACCAACTCTCCACTTAGAGCTGTTCTAAGGATTAAAATATTAGCTTTGCAAGTGCTTTTAATAGCACTGGGACAGAATAAGTACTACTTATACATTAGTTGTTTCTATTCTCTCTAACAGCAAATATTTTGGGTGAAGAATGGGACTCTGTTGTAACAGTGTATTTGTAACTTATAGGCTTGCTTGGAGTCATGATATTAAAGTAAGATATTGTCTTACCCAAATAATTTGCTTATCGTATGTTAGCTAACTAGTATTCATGAAGCACCTGGCATTGCCCCCATAACAGGTACTGCAGATGGTAGAACGCTGCGCAAGCAGACGCAGACCCCTGCCTGCAGGGGGCTTCCATTCCCAGCAGAGTAGTCGGATAACAAAACAGTCTTACAAATACTGACTAAATAATTGAGGGCGGGGGACTCATTTTAATCTGGGGATCAGAGAAAGATTCCCTGGAGAAGTGGTATTTAAACTGAGACCTAAAGTTTAGTCAACCAGGCTTTTTACAGTTGCTTGAAATGGCTGCCCTGTTCCTGGTCCCTGTATTATTCTACGCTGCTAATCAGTCCGCTAATATTGTCTTCTACCTCCGACCTTCTTCATGCACTTGTCTGCATGAGTCTGTGGTCCCCACTGATGACAGCCTTCCAAGGCACAGCCATGTTATTAGGCCTCTACTATCCTATTTACTCACCAAATTCACCTCAAGGATTTTTTGTATTCTAAGTAGTAGAAATCCACTTACACCAGCCGTGCAGCCGCCTCATGAGGAAACGACCAGGACCCTGAGAGGCGTCTCCGGATCCTGCTCGCTGGCCACGCAGACTCTTATCTCCATTTTCATCTGCACATCTGTCCATCTTCTCTGTCTTTGAGACTCCGTTTACATGACGAACCACAGCCGTCCCCTCGCTTCCAGGCAAGCATGTCTCCTGCGCAGACTGGCTTCTCTGGGCCCTGATTCTCAGTTATCAAGTGAGATCTACTCTGCTTGGGGCACTCTGGGTCAGACATTCAGCCACATGTGCTCAGCAAGGTCATGTCGGACAGATGGGACCGCTGGGGTGAAGGAAGGTGTTTAAGCAGGGAGAGCCATTGGCTGGGCTGACATGCCCAGGGTGGAAGGCCAGCCCAGCACCCTGCCCTGTGGATGAGGCAAAAGCAAAAAGTTGCATCCTATCTGCAGGTTTTTATGTATTTTTCACGTTTTCCCCCCAGAACATTAAAGTAGCTAAAAAATACTGAAAATTTGAAAAGTAAGCTTATTAAAACTCACGGTATTGTTTTAAATGTAAACATTTTACTTATACCCCAAACGGAACTTATCATCATTTTACTTACCTAGATTTGATGGAAGCAAACCCTTCAATAATATGTTATTAACATTATTAGCCATTTAAAATACAGTCGGCCCCCTGCATCCGTGGGTTCTGCATCTATGGATTCAACCAACCTTGGATAGAAAATATTAGGAAAAAATTGCTTCTGTACTAAACAAATACAGACTTCTTTTCTTGTCATTATTCCCTAAACAATACAACTATTTATGTAGCATTTACATTGTATTTGTTATTATAAGTAATCTAGAGATGATTTAAAGTGTACAGGGAGGTATGTGTAGGTTATGTGCAAATACTTTGCCATCTTCCATAAGGGACTTGAGCATCTGTGGATTTTGGTATCTGAGGCAGGTCCTGGAACCAATCCTCCACATATACCATGGGACGACTATATATACAGGAACTCATTATTCCTTATGCCTCAGGCTGCAGTATGGCTCACCATGGAGCTGTCAGATACTGTCTTCATTCAAAACTGTAATATTTTATTTGTCATGGATTTTTTGCATTCATTTTTTTTAATATTGCATCAAAATATTACTTATCTAGATAACTGATTTTTCTGTTCCCCTCCCCCCACCTTACATTTTGCAACCAAGGTGAGTGCCAGCCCTAAACTAAAGCCACTTCCTGGGTGAAGTGGGTCAAGTCTTGCCTAACAGGTGAGGGTTAGTCACCTGGGAGGAGACCATAAACAAAACCAACTAACAGAATGTAGACTCGAGAGAATGCACAGCAGGGTCATCCTCAGGAGGCCCAACATCCCCAAAGAGGGAAGGTCAAGGGCAGCGTGCCACCCTGGCTGGGGAGGAGTGTGCCCTACTCAGCTGAGCTGGTGTCAGGCTTTAGATTTGGCAGGGTCATCCTCAGGAGGCCCAACATCCCCAAAGAGGGAAGGTCAAGGGCAGCATGCCACCCTGGCTGGGGAGGAGTGTGCCCTACTCAGCTGAGCTGGTGTCAGGCTTTAGATTTCCCTGAACTTTAGTGCCCTGTGGTATTCCTTTGTGTCTTAGTGAAGTTTCTGTGACTGGTGCAGCCTTTCTTGGCTGTGCTGAGAGGAAATGAGAGTTTTGTCCATACTCTGAGCAGAAAACTTAAAATGAAAATAGCATCCCCCTGGGAGCCAGTGTGCAGATGACATAATCAAATACGTGACACTAACCCTCACACTGCTTACTTCATGCAGACACAGCTCTAGAAATTTGAACTTTGAT
>NW_007731124.1:16408-21393 GCF_000696425.1 Galeopterus variegatus | reverse complement strand
CTCTTTGATTAATGAGGAAACTGAGGCAGAGAGAGGTTGGTCCACACAGTGGAATGATGGGTTGGGGATTCCAATCCAGACAGGCTGATTCCTGAGTCCAGGCACAGAATCCATCATTATCCCGCCTCTGGGCAATCCATCCCTCAGTCATGTGGCAGCCGCAGACAGAGCCTGGAACCACGTCCCTCCTTGGGCAGTCTCCTTTCAGATGTAAACTCGGGAGGACCAGGATTCATTTTAATAAGGCGTGGCTTTACACAGAGAACAAAATTAGCAAGCTGAAAGGTTGGATTTCAGGCATCACCCCCCAGGGATTTGTCCAGAAGGTGCTAGGTGCCTGCTCTGCACCACTTCGCTAAGAGTATTTGCAGCTTTAGAACAGATAGCTGAATTCACTTACCAAATTGGTGAGGTCCCCTACCTGCAATCTGTCCGTCGGCTCACTGGCATTATAGCATTAACCCTCCACTCTGTGGGCAATCCAGGCTCCAACACAGCAGTCCGGGAGTTAAGGTCCCTGGGCCCTGAAGGCGTGCATTAGAAGTAAAAAGGCTGTGTTGGAATTTCTTCAGCCCACTGAGGAGCAGTCTTGCGGCTGGCGTTCACACTGGCATTCAGGACCCTACTTGCAGCTGGTGAATCGAGGCATTGTCGTTTGGGGCCACGCGTTGGGGGAGCAAACAAAAGCTGCTCAGAGTTAACCCTGCAGCACTATTCCTGGGGGTGGGAACCCACAGGAACAAGCCAACTAGGGAAAAGTCCCTAAAAGTAGACAGTTTTGACGGACGGGTTTTTGTTGACTTCCTATCCTGTTTGTTTTAAGCGACAGGCCTTGGTGCTTGCCAGCAGAAGGGTCCTGTGATCTAGAATCAAATATTGACAAGCAGCCCTGGGAGGCAGGGCAGAAAGCAAGGTCCAGGTTTAGATGACAGCTGCACTTCTTAGGAAGGCAGGGCGAGGGCTGAGGGCTTAAATTCCAGTCCTAGGCTGCATCGGGATGGCCTTGCTATGACTGCCCAGCAACAGTGTTGTAGATGCCCTTGGGGACAGAGAGACCACAGGAGCCAGTTTATAGCTCGAATGTGGTCACTGCAAAAGCCTGCTTTCCTTCTGTGGCTTAGAAAAATTTTGCAGATGATTTCTTAACGTTCATCTTTAGATTCTGGAAAATTCCAACTCTAACATAAACTACTTTTTTCCAACCACACTCTTCCCTTTAGTGACCATACCAGGCCGTGGTTTTCAGTACCATACATTGGCCGATGACTCCTGAATGTAAACCTCCAGCTCCAGCATCTCCCCCGGGCTCCAGGGCTGGATACATTACTACAGAAGGATGTTGCCACTTGGTAATCAAGTCACCATCTCAAACTTAGTGTGGCCAAAACTGAACTTCTGAGTTCTGCCTACCGAGTCTCCAAAGCTTCTGCCTCCCTGTTTTCTTCTCCAAAAGTGCATGGCAATCCTCCCAGTAGCTCAAAGCCAAAAACCCAAGAATCTTAATTGATTTCTCCCTTTCCTAATACCAGTAAAAATGGTCTCTACTCCCCAAATACACCCATTCTCACCATCTAGAGCCAGAGGGGAAGGCACTTTTGTCCCTCACATGGACTATGCTGCAAAGCCTCCCTCCCTCCTTCTCTGATTATTTATTTTTACTCTTTTTTCAAAAAACGTTTTATTATGGATATTTTTAAACATATAAAAAGTAGAGAGAATAACATAGTAAACCTCCATATACCCATTACCCGGCTCTAAAATTATCAGCACTTTGCCCACGTTGTTTTCATCTACACTCCAACATACATTGGTATTTTCTTTTGTTTTGGAATATTTTAAGGCAAACCCCTTATATCATGTCATTTTTACCTGTAAATACTACAGTATGCATCTGTAACTGATAAGAAAAATTTTGAGAAACATAACCACCACACTGTTATTACATTTAACAAAATCAACAATAATTCCTTCATATCATAATATTGTCTTTAAAACCTATTTTTTAAATTGCTCTGTTGGAATCAGTATTCAAATAAATTCTTCATATTACATTTGGTTAACATGCCTCTTAAGTCTCTTTCTATGCTATTGATTTTGGGGGAACCTGTCCATTTTTTCTGTGGAGTTTTCCATATTCTGGATTGGTTGATGACACTCACGTTGTCATTTGAATTGTTTCGCTCTAGCTACTATTTCTTATCAGCTGGTAGCTAGTTCTACAGGCTTGATTAGATTTAGGCTGCATTTTTGTGGCACGAACACCACAGAGGTGGTGCTGAAACTTCCTATCACATCCCACCAGGAGGTACATCGTGTCTGCAGTCCCAGTTTCAGTGAAGCTGCAGTGGATCTGCAGGCTCAGGTGCCTTTCTTATTTCTCAGTAGTCTACACTTCAGAGTCTCTTCAAGTCAAAATTAACAAAATAGTGCTGTAATTTTAAAGATCCTGAGGAAATTCTGTTTGGTAATCTCAACCCAGAATCAGAAGGTCACCATTTTATAATCTCTAATGAAATAATGCAGCTGGACACTGATCTTTCGTAGCCGAGAACATCATACTCACACACATAAATGATACCAGATATTATATGTACACTATGCATAAAGTATTCTTGCCAAAATGAAACTTCAATATGGTCAAGCATCTAGCTATGAGTTCTGATTTGCTAGAAATACAGGAGATAGAAGAACGTGTTAAATGACACCAGGGGATTCAGTCAGAAAAGTCTAGACTGCAGAAACATTACAGGAAAAATAACCTAGTTTCCTCCACAAATAAATGCAAGGTATTAAAACAAAAGGTGATAGTGAAGAAGTGATAGGTGGGGAGGAAACACCAGTTAAAAGAGACTGAAGAGACGTATCAGCCAAGGGCAATGCAGCGATTTTAACTTCAGAAAAAGCTAAAAATATGGGAAAATTGGGGAAATTTGAACACTGAATATTTGACAATATTAAGGAATCATTGCCACTTTTTTAGGTGTGATAATGATATTTTGGTGGTGTGTGTGTGTGTTTTAAAGAGTACTTATCTTTTGAGACACAAAAAAAATTTAAAGATGAAAGTATTTGATGTCTTAGATTTGCTTTTAAAATAACATGAGATGAGGGAAGTAAATGGAATAATAGATGAAAGAAAACTTGACCAAAATATTGATAATTGTGGAAGCTGGTTTGTAGGTACATCAGAGCTTATATACACCTTTTCATATTTCTGACGATTTTCAAAATTAAAAGTTAATGACACCAACAAATCACCAAGGACTAACCATTTCCTACAAGATTATGTCTTTAGTTCTTGAGGCCCACAATCCTTTAGTAACAATTCCTATTTCCAGCCTTACCTTCTACTTCTTGGCATTACATGCTTTTTGTTCTAGCCAAACTGGGACGCTGTCCTTTGTCTCCCAATAAGAGATGCAGACTCCAGACTTTGAGTATGGGCAATGTACCGACCTGTGCTGGAACCGAGCATCTGCCATCACTCTAAGTGATTCCTACACATCACACACGAGCTAGCCCAGGTCTCATTTCCTCTAATGCTTCCCACCAATAAGAGATGCAGACTCCAGACTTTGAGTATGGGCAATGTACCGACCTGTGCTGGAACCAAGCATCTGCCATCACTCTAAGTGATTCCTACACATCACACACGAGCTAGCCCAGGTCTCATTTCCTCTAATGCTTCCCGTCTTATAAAATCTTTCCTTCTCTGATTGTCAATAATGCATGAATGTGTGTATCTCACCTTCAGCACTGATATTGTTAGTTCTCTATCTATGTGCATGTGACTTTCCTTCCTATCTAGCTTATAAGTTCCTGAGACAAAGAACATCATCTCGCACTTTTGGTACATATAGCACTGTGATCCATAGTAACTGGTGAATAAATATGGTTTAATTAAGTGGCAGTAATCAATTAAAGGCTAATGGTAGAGCTTTAAAAGCATGGTAGGATAAAGATGATGATACCTGAAAGTAAAGTTAGGAAAGAGAACGTTGGACGTGAGGCGGAAGAGAGAAAAGTTACCCTGTGATGAGCATTTGGGGCTTAGTCTGGGAAGATTTTATCTTATGACTTTTGCAGAGGATATTAGCAGATTTCTCCCTGGACTCTAAATAAAGCGACATTTTGTGCACATGCAAGGGACTTTTATTTCCTGCTTACAGCATATCACTTCTGCCTGCCCCAATGTTCAGCTGCCATAGCGTACCATCTGGCTGAAATACTCTGAACCACTCATTAAGTGGCCATTACTCAGTTCTCTTTATTAATCCTAATTTTCTTTTTATGTATTTCAAATAGCCAAACCAAAAAAGGAAAGATTATTTGAGAAATGGAGGACTTATCTCTGACATTTATGTGACTGTCGAGACATTGTCCCATTGTTCCCCAATCCATATAGGTTTTTTTCTGAATGTGGTAAAATATATGTACCATAGAACTTACCATTTTAACCACTTTTAAGTGCACAGTTTAGTGGCATGAAGTACATTCACATTGTTGTGCAGCCATCACCACCATCCATCCCAGAATGTTTTCATCTTACTAGACTGAAACTGTGTACCCAAAAAACTAACTCTCCATGGCCCACCCACCGCCTCTCCTGGCAACCACCATTCCACTTTCTGTTTCTATGAATTTGACTCTAGGTTCCTCATGTAAGTTGATTTCTTTCCTCCTCTGAGATGTCTACTCTGGTGTTAAGTCTGCCCGTTAAGTTTGTTTTAAATTTCATTTCTTGTACATTTTATTTATAAAAGTTTTAATTATTTTTCAGGTAAGCTTAGTCAACTTATAGGCTCTTGCTTCATTCTCACATTTTTGTGCTGAGTATTTAGAAAGGAGTACAAGAAAGTCCATGCCCTGAAAAAGTTCATAGTGTAGTAGGGAAAACTGTCAGGTTAAAAAAAACCTAAATTACAATATCATGAGGGAAAGTGCAAGAGAGCATGGGACGTATAAATGCAGCGATTCATCAAAAA
>NW_007731124.1:0-16360 GCF_000696425.1 Galeopterus variegatus | reverse complement strand
ACTGAGGGTTGCGATCCGTTGCCGGTCACGAAAAAAGACAAAAAGGAAAAAAAAAATTCCAGCTGAATGTGCCTTCTATTTCCATCGGGACCCTATCTACAATTCCCCAGACCATGCTATTTTCCATACAGCACAAGCACACAAAAAAATGGGGGAGTAACAACATTTTGGTGGCTTATAAGATTCCGGAGCTGAAAGGAATTTGAAGTGAAAGAAATCTAAACTGGGAATTGTGTATTCCATCCTGAACATCAAGTGTTGAATAGATATGTGATATTCTGTTTCCAACAGGCTGGCCTGACACCAACTGTGTGTACTGCAATTCAGCTCCGAAACTGACAACCTGGAGCTGGTGCAGATGGAAGATGTTAAGGGAAACGTACTCCGAAGACTGCCCTCCCTTCCATTTAAGACACCAGCCACAAGTCTCAGAGGGTTCCTATGGCAATTCGAGGGTTCCACAACCTCCTCACGTTTGATAATTCCTTAGAAAAAGTAACAGAACTCAGGAAAGCACTATACTTAAGATTACAGTTCTATTGTAAGGAATATGAATATGAGAGGCCCCGGAGTGCAGAGCTTCCCTGCCCTTTCCTCATGGAATCAGGACATGTCACTCTCCTGGCACACCAATATGTTCACCCTCTAGGAAGTTCCACTGAGCCTCAGTATCCAGCATCTTTACTGGGGATTCATTATGCAAGCATGACTGATCAAATCATTGCCCATATGATTGATCTCAATCTCTAGCTCCCTTCCCCACCTCAAGGGTCAGGCGGCTCATGGACCCCAACCATTAATCACTTGGTTGGTCTTTCTGGTAGCTAGTCCCCAACCTGAAGCTGTCTAGGGGCCCAACATGAGTCTTCACATTAACATAACAAATACAGTCCTACCACTCGGGAAATTCCAAGGATTTTTAGAGCCTCTGTGCCAGGAACCCAGGACAAAGACCAGACAACTTCTTTATTATATAACAATGATCATGAGATGTCTTAACAAACTTGTAGCTTCTCTCAGGAGCATTTGATTTTTAAACCTCATATTATTAGTGATGGGAACTTAGTATGCAAATCAGTATACAACTTAACTTTGAGCATTATTTGCAATTAGGACTTGCCAAATTAAGGATTTGACAAGTTATGACAGATATCATTAAACCTATGAAATTATATCTATAAACTTAACTCTCTTTCCAAAAATATTTGGGATTATGAATAAAACTTCTTTTCAAAATATGCCATTATAATAAGAAAGTGTAATTTGTCCAATTCATAGAAAATAATCTATGTGGAGGCAACAGCATTGTGCTGAGAATCTGTAGACTTCAGTCCAACTCCTGACTCTGCCACAATGCGACTCATCCCTTATCCCTGCTATTTCATTTGTAACACCAAGAGTTGAATGAGATGATATCTTCTACCCTATGACTGCCATAAGTCAACTTCCAGGTCACACAACAATGACATCATGTCTATTTAATCATCAAAAACTAGCACTCAGGATATTTTCAATATTTATATATTTCAAGTTTTGAATCTTGGAAACTTTCTATGCTTATACCATGCATTCTTCAATCTTACCTCTAGGAAGTCTCCCCTGATTCTTGTTTTGTGTTCCTTTATGATATGCTAAGTCGGGTGCACCCACAGGAGGAGGCAGAAGATGGCTCAGGGAAAGCAAAACAACAGTTTGTATACTCAGGGGTCCTAGAGACAGGAGGCACAGCATGCTATTCAGAGCCCCACAGGAAACACATCAGGTGGGTCAGAAGGCAGAAGACAGGAGCAACGGGAAAGCATGAGGCCAGAGCCATTACTGAGGTTTCTGCAGGAAAGGCAAGACGGGGCAGGGTGCACAGTTTAGGACTGGCTAGTTAGAATAATTCCAGCAGGCTCTAAGCTATGGGGGTGGGGGGGGTTTCTAGTTGTCTGGTACCTGGCCCTGGATGATTAAGGTGGAGGAATATTGCCTCCTGGGGTGGAGGCGCCAGTTAGACAAGGTCTGGCTCTGGGTTGGTTAGTTTGCATATCAAAGGCATGCTCCTGCAGGAGCCCTTTGCTGGCTCTGCGAATTGGCTGGCCCAGTCTCTCCTGGCTGAAAGTTTTTAATATACACAAAATTAATATATACGAGGATACTTCAAAAAATTCTTGAAAAAAGAATTTACGGACCTTTTGAAGTACCCTCATATATAAATTCCAGTTAGAGGATTATAATAATATGTATATATTATGTTGTGTGATAAATACATGAGTGCATGTGTGTGTTTGTGTATATATGTATAAAATCCTCTAGCTGGATTTATCTCTTGTCTCCTAAACCCTAGTATCACCTTGTCTGTATAGCCCACGTGGATATTTTCTCCCTCTTTCTTGCACTGCAGCTACCTGCGGGAGTGTTCTGTTTCACTTCTGAGAGGAGCTGCTTGAGGGCAGAGCCTGGGACATCTGGATCATTGTTTCTCTAGGGGAAGAATACTGCATGCCCCTTGTATGAGCTCCAGAATTACTTATTAAAGACTGAATACTAGCAGAGTGCATTACACATATATACAAAACCAGCTCCAGAATTACTTATTAAAGACTGAATACTAGCAGAGTGCATTACACATATATACAAAATTCATATATTCATACACATATTTTTATACATCATATTCAAGTTAGAACAAAATATTGTCAAGAGTTAAAAATAAGTTCTCAATTTAGTAAATATTTGTAGGTGACTTTTATATTAGCGTAAAGGTTTATCATTTTTTAAGCTTGTAGAAATAAGGCCCAGAAAAAAATTTTATATCTATTTCTGTATCTATCTATCTATCTATATTTACACAGCATATAAATTTTGACTTTAGATCAAGTAATCTTTGCACATGCTGGTGGCTATGAGGTAGTATCTTCTCCATTCAGTGGTATTTTATATGTTTACCAGACACTTCAAATGATTGTCAGCCTGCTTGCCAAGAACACTAACTTCCTTGGGATGGAAAGGAAAAATAACTGGAAATTGCTTAAGCATTTTTTGTAAGGTTAAAAATATCTACCGTTTACGAGTAGAGTAAATGTGTTACCTTAGGTGTACTTTGACAAGGTGGCATGCCGTCATATTGGTGAAATGGCTTGAAACAAAACGTGGGTAGGTTGAAAAAGATATAAAACAAGTAGATGCTTCAAGGAAAAATAACTGGAAATTGCTTAAGCATTTTTTGTAAGGTTAAAAATATCTACCGTTTAAGAGTAGAGTAAATGTGTTACCTTAGGTGTACTTTGACAAGGTGGCAATGCCGTCATATTGGTGAAATGGCTTGAAACAAAACGTGGGTAGGTTGAAAAAGATATAAAACAAGTAGATGCTTTAGGAAAAGAGGATGAGTTCAGCAGAAAACTGTACCCTTCCGGGAAAGTATGAGACTATAAATGAGGATATAAATTATGGAGGCTTAAATCAGTAAAGTGAATGTGGCCATTTGGGAAATAATGTGAAATATCTTTGTTAGATAACAGAAACCAGGAGGAAGAGATTCCTTGCAGTCATCTAGGTGCCTGAAACATCCTTGCACATGTTGGAGAGGTGGCTGTAGGCCCAGTTTTTAGGAATCCTCCTGGAACACCACCACAGAAGTGGCCTGCTAGAGTGGCCACCTCAGTTACAACCTAGAAGATCAAGAAGTCACTGCGGTAGGTCTACCAAAGTTAAAGGTATCCATCCTCTGCCACCCGCAATACTGTACACATGCCCATCAAAAGCATTCCATTGGAGTGTTCATAGCTGCACTATTCATAATTGCCCCCAAAAGAAACTACTCCACTGACCATCAACAGTGGAAGGGGTAAATAAAGTGAGTTATAGTCACACAGTTATATAGCAATGAGAACGAACAATTAACCTACAACTATCAACAATGCTACGGGTGAATCTTACACTGTTGAGCAAAAAAGTCAGACACAAGGAGTACATTCTATATATCTCCATTTATATGAATGTACAAAAATAGTCCAAATGAACCTATGGCTTGAGAAGTCAGGATAGTGTTACCCTTGTGAGGATGGGGGTGACTGACGGAGGCATAAGGGACTTCTGGGAAGCTGGCAGTGTTTTGTGTCTTGTTTTGGGTGCTTGTTACATAGTTGTGTTCAGTTAATGAAAAGTCATCGATATATACACAGAATGTGTGTGCTTTCTTGTATACTGTAAACACTGTAATAATATTTTATATTCTTCCATAAAAAGTATTTTTTTTTAAGTCACAACTACCCAACTAGGTAGGTGCACAATGTTCAGCCCCAGTCCACAGAGCAGCTTGGCTGCCTGCACGCTGTTCTAGACACCCGCGAAGCTAAAGAGCAAACGAGGGCACGATTGCCCGGGACAGGGCTCCATGGCTGGCTGGCCTGCAGGAATGTCACAGGCAGAGGAACAGCCCGCATCTCACGCCGACCTTCCTAATCTGCAAGGCAGCAGCTTGGCAGAGCCAGTCTACTCAAAATCCTCAGATGTGCGGGTCTGAGAGGCGTCGCTGTGCGTCTGAGAGACTTACCAGTGTCTGGAATGAGGCACTGGACACGGAGCTGGAATGGAGCTGAGTGACCCGTCTGCACGTCGCTCACCTTCCCATCGACTGGCTGATGTTTGTGATGTCCACCTCTTCAGTTTAACTCTGTCCAGTCTGGTAACAACTGGAAGACAGCCTTCCCAGGACATTTATATTTTATCGATTAGCAGTTATTAGGAATGAGTTCAGATAAGCAGCCAGGTGAGGAGGAATGAAAAGCCATGGCAAAGGAGACCAGCGTACACGTGTGAATACTTCATCCACGTAGGAAAATAGTGTGCATGAATGTATACCCATCACCCAGCTTCAATACATTTAAACATCTTGCTATGTTTGATTCTGATTTTTTTCTTAAAGAAACAAAACACCACAAAGTTCAGTTTCTCCACTTCATTCCCCTTCTCCGCAGGGGTGGCCACTGTCTTTAATTTGGTGTGTATCGTCCCTGAGCCTTCTGAATACTATTACTACCTGTGCTGTGTCCTGAATGAGAACAGGTTGTTTTTAAACTTCTTGTACAGGGTATCACACTCCACACTCCATACAATTGCAATCCGCTGTTTTCACTTCACACCATGACTTTGAGTAGAATCCATGCTGGTATGTATGGCTCTGTTCATTTATTTTTAACTGCTCTATAACATGCCATTGTGTAACAGTCTTATATTTATCTGTTCTCTTTATGTTGGAGATTTGGGTTGCTCCCTTCGTTGTTATTAGAAACAATGCAGCAACAAACATACATACACACATGCTTGCGCTCTGCAGGACAGCCCTCAGAAATTCCGGGGATCTGGGTGAAATGCAGATTCTGATTCAGGAGGTCTTGGTGGGGACTGAGGTTGTCACTTCTGCCAAGCTGACGCTGCTGGTCCAGAGGCCACCTTCTGAGTAGGATATGCATGTGAAGTGGAATCGTTGGGTTAAAGCACAGGTGTGTCTTCAAAACCATGTCCCAGTAATTTTTCCAAATTGTCCCCCACAGTGGCACTAATGTACACCTTCACCACATACAAGAATTCCTTTTGCTACACATCTTCAGCAACACTTGGCATTATCTGACTTTTAAATTGTTTAGATGATTGTACAATTTTTCTCCACACCTGAATATTATGTTAAATAGACTTTCTGATTTGAAACCAGCCTTCCATTGCTGGGGGAGGACCTTACCAGAATTTGCTGAATTTGTATGCTGTTGCTGAGGATTTTTACATCTAGGTTAATAAGTGAAGTCTGTCTATAATTTTCTTTTCTTGTACTCTATCAGTCTGATTTTGGTATCAAGATTACATTAGACTCATAAAATGAATATTTATTTTCATATTCTCAGAAACAACATATGATAGCAAGTACCTGTGATGTGCTTTGTTTTGAAAGGGTACAGTTTAGGAAAGAAGAGATGACTTTTAACTAACAATTCAGTTTCTTTAATAATCACTTAGCATTTAAAGGTTTTCTATTTCTCTTTAAGTCTTTTTTAAACATTATTTATTTAATGTTAGTTTTCAAATTGTCACTGTAAAGTTGCTGTATTGTTTTTGCATTATTTCTTAGCACCGTCGTTAAGTCTACTGTTTTATTTCTAGTTTGAGTTGAGCAATTGACTTATTTTTTATCTTTTTCTTTTTAAATGAATTTCTTTAAGGCTAAAAAGTTGGCTAAAATGCCACTTTAGACACATCATAAAAATCTCAATATACAAATAGTATTTTCAATGCAATTCAATTCTAGGCTCATTTTGTTGTCAGTGCTAGGTAATCTTTTTAAATCCTTTCTAGGAACACAATTTATGACTCCAAATAAATTATTTTTAAAAAATTATTGTTGATCTAATTTATTTGCTCTATGGTAAGTGAAATGGTTTGTATATTATTTATTCTTTGAAATATTGAGACTTCCTTGGTGACCTGTAAATTGTCAAAGTTTGTAAAATTTTCTGTGTATAATGGAAAAAATAGACATTCACAGATTGTCAAGCACAGGGTTCATTTATAAATATATTGGCTAAGTAGTTTATTTTTTATTCAGATATTCTACATCCTTTCTGATGTTTGGAATGCATGATCTACTAGCTTAAAGGCATATTAAATCTGTTCTGATTGTGGATTTATCTATTTCTTTTTGAAATCTGTATGCTTTTAATTTTACACGAGGGCAGCTCTGGGTGTATAATCATGATTTTAGAAGAGGAAACAGTCCAATTTCATGAGAAGAGGGAAAAGGAACTCTGACCCTGTACTTATTTAATTCTGTTTGTTACATGTTTAGTACTTGGTTTGAGTGTGTCCCCCAACAGTTCATGTGTTGGATCCTTAATTCCTCAGTGTGGCAGTGTTGGGAGGTGTTTGGATCATGGGAGCTTCACCGTCATGAAGGGATTAATGACATTCTCAGGAGACTGGGTTAGTTCCCATGAGAGCCCAGCCCCTGTGCTTGTCTCTCCTAGCATGCACCAACCTTCCCTTCCACTTCTTTGCCATGCTGTGAAGCAGTGACTCACTAGGTGTGGCCGCCTGATCTTGGACTTCCCAGCCTCCAGAACTGTGAGCTAAATAAGCCTCTTTCCTTTATATACTACCTAGTTTCAGGTATTCTGTTATAACAACAGAAAATGCGCTAAGACAGTACTTTACAGCACTTTCAATCGTCCACGATATGTCATTTTAATCACAAAACAATTACATTACCTCTAATTTATAGATGAACAACTGAAATTCACATACCTTCCTGAGGTTAGACAGCACATAAATGGCAGATGAATTTTCCAGTAATTACAAAACGGTGATCATTTTCAAGTAGAAAATAAAAGAAAAACACTATGTTTTGCATGAGTCAATTATACCTAAGTAAATGTTTTAAAATACTATAATCGGTACTGAGATAATCAGTGCTGATGAAATAACTGAATTATAAGATGTTGCAAGTACAATTTATTTTTATGAGGTAAACTTAAATTAGGCTGACGCTAGGTTTCTGGGGCATGAGAGTGAACATCTATATCACACAATTTTCTAGTTAAAATAACCTCAGAGTTTATCCTGTCCAACTGCCCGCTTAGTTCAGGAATTCTGTCTTCAATATTCCACACTAATGGTGGTGTTATCCTCTGCTGACATTTCAGTGAAAGGCATATGGCTGTGATTGAAAGTCCTCAAAAATAAAGACTTCACTGGGCAATGTTTCCCTTAAATACTCCTTTATTCTGTTCATTTGCTTACCAAAATATCTGTTCACAGTTAGTTAAGAGCTTAATTTCATTGTAGCCCAGATCCGAATTCAAAAATTTTCTGTGTGTAACCAAGAGACAATGAGAGATGTGTGAAAGGGCACAGGGAGAAAGGGAATCTGCAGACATCAGCCTGAGATTCACACGTGTCTATGCTGTGCTCGTACTTACCCAGGAAAAGAAGAGCAGACTTCAGGTAACACTCCTCCAGACAAGATGCAGATGGCTTCAAATGTTAATCTGAAGGAACAGCCTAAGAGTGAAATCATGTTTGTGAAATGGGTAAGGAGGGCTGAAAGCATGTGTCATGGTCCAGAATGCTGTCAGAATGGTAAAACCAACTGATTCTGCCAAAAAAATCTTCTTAAAATATAATATGCATTATGTTACCCTCCTGCTCAAAAAGCTCCCCAGTGCCTCTTTTTGAATAAATTTCTCAGCCTGGCTTTCAAAGAATGCTAGAAGATGGCTCCTACCTGCTCTCATGTTTGTCTCCTACCAACCATCCCTGCAACAGCCCCAGACTGGAGGTTATCTCAAAACAATTTGTTTTAGCCTCAGACCACCATCCACACTCCTGTGGCCTCCTTTGAACTCACACTTACTAAGCAACTGCTGTATGCATAGCACTGAGTATATGGTGGTTACCAAGGCAGACCCAGCCCCACCCTAACCGTGCAATACACAGAACAACAACAAGTCCATTCTTGTAGAAAAAATGGCACAAAGATGACACAGGAGAAGACCCCTGTCCAGCCACTGTCTTTGCAGTTTTACCCAGAACCCTCATGAGCACCCCTTGGCTATCCAGACCCCACCTCAGGTTCTCCTGTGTCCTCTCTCTCTCTCTCTCCTCCTTTCCTATCCCCACTCCAAACTTACCAACCTTGTTTTTGGAGTTCCTTTAGGAGATTGATTTTGGCTTCCAAAGTAGTACCCAGCTTTTCAATAAAGGAATCATGGTTTTCTAGTGGTTGATTATGGATTAAAGCACTACTTCTTTTGTAAGGAATTCTCCTGCGTTGCCCCTCCAGGAGAATACCTTAATCCATGAACTGTTGGCTTTCAGGATAGGACACTGGGAAAGAAAATCTGGGTGGTATCGCTTTTAGGCAAATAACATCTGACCACACAGATACCAGAGTTGCCTGCCAAAATCCACTATAGCCAGTCTAGGTTTTGTTTAAAAGAAGCTTTTGGATCTCTTTGTGGGGCAAAGTATAGATTGTGGGAGGCTAGCTGGCAAGAAGAGTCATTCTATCCTTTAGCCCATAAATAGCTCCTGAGTGCAAGCATGTATCGGGAATGGCTGGGGTGGCTAAGACATCTGCTCTAGAGAACATCCAGACAGTGGGCAAGAAAACCAGTGGTTCACGAAAGAGGGACATGCAGGGCAGAGTGGTGGGGGAGGTCAGGGAGGAGACAACTTCAGCCATCTACACAGTTTGGGGGAGAAAGGACCCAGAGCCTGGAAAGAGCACTGTTTGTTTCGAGAACTGCAAAGAGCTTGGCATCTGAGGCCCGCAGTTTGTTTGGGGGAAGAGGCATGAGATGAAGCCAGTGAAGCCAGAAAGTTGGCTGAGCCAGATCACAGGAGGCTTCTTGGAAGGTCAAGGCCCAGGGATGGCATGGTCAGATGTTCACTTGGAAATCTCCCTCTGGAAATGGCACATACATCAACCAGTTCAGGGACTGCAGCAGTGAACGCACTGTGATGGATGCAGGACCTGAAAGAAGCCTCCCCAGCAACCCAAACTGTAACAGATCATGCTCATCTCAGAAGCCTGAGTTGAGTGTCCTTAAGAAGAGAATCTACACACTAGCCCCCGACACCCATATTCAGTATCTTCATTAGACATAATCCAGTAAAAACTCAATAAATATTTTAAATCAAGGAAAGAGGCCAGGCTGAATTAGAGAAAAGTCTGATACCTGAAAGTGTAGAAGGAACTGTTACCTGCAGTTTTGCTGGGGAATGTAAATAGGGAGAGACATGAGTAATTTTTACTTTTCACCCTATTTACTTCTATACTGTCAAGTCTAAATCCTTGAGCACATATTTCATTTTTAATATAAAAATAGTTAATAAATTGAAGCAAGATATTTTTATTCATTTGAGGTACATGCATAGTTACCTGGGCATCAATGTGTAGCAAGTGACTCATTTTTAAGGACACTTTGCAAACAATAAACTAATATCCTTGCTGTAAATTGATTGAATTGTACCCTCCAAATTTCATATATTGGAAACTTCCAATGGGGAGGGGGTATTGTGAAAATTAAACAGCTTACTTTTTATAAAGAGCTTAAAACCTCACCTGGCACACTCGTAAGCTTCCTGGAAGTATTAGCCATTTTCAGAAAGCCAAAGAAAATCCTTAGCCAAGTTTAGGCTCCCCTTCGTGGAGACTCAGCACGCAGCCACAGTACTGAACTGCTGACTACAACAAAATAATTGCCTCTTGAATGCAAACTCAAGGATCACATTTATTAATATCAGAAACTTTGGGACACACTCAAAAATGATCAACTATATTTCTAGACTATTAAATTCAGTTCCTTAGAGACCCAGAAGAGCATTCTAATAGGGGCTTCCAGGTCCTTTGATTAGAACAGCATAAAGGTGGGTTGAAAAAATAAAACCTCCTATGATCCTGCTTTACCTCACTGATGAAGGGCTGGTTGACTTCAAAGTCAGGCCATGTTTGGCAAAAGCTTTGGTCAGAATGGATATGGCCTATAGCGATGTATGTTGAGATAGAATCCTCACAAGTGTGCTTTAAAATGATGGATTTTAACTCTTCAGGTGCTTTTGAACCGCTGACCCATTATTTCCAAAGGCCGAGTGTTCTGACTCACGAGGCAGTCCATGGCATGCTTACAGTGATTATTAGAAAGTTCTCTATGCTAAACTAAACTTCATTTCTTTATTCATGTGCTCTTTAGGGTTTCACAGAATTTGGAGTCATCTGTATACCTGACAGTACTTAGAATACTTAAGGCCAGTTAGAGTAGATCTTCCTAAGGGTTACGTACTTAAGTCTGCTTGTGAGGTAAAACTTTCTTATAATCAAATTTATTCTTGAAAATCTCCTAAATCCCTCACAGAGTAAGGCCCTAATAAAGCCGATTTTACTTCTAGGATTGGAATTGCTGGGGTTTTTTGGCTGAGCTGCAGAGGAAGTGGTTGGCTGGCATTTAAGAGCCATGTGTATGAAAAATACTTACCTTTATTCACTTAGTATGAATGCTTGCTGTTGGCTGAATTATGAAATGCTATGAAGAGCACCATTAAGAGACCCACTGATGGAGGACCCTCAAGATGCCTGGCACTGTGCAAGGGTGGGGCAACTGTCACACATTCCTCACCAACACATGAATGTGGGAAAACAGACAATTTGTTAACAGAATAGGAAGCCACTTTCTGAGAAGAAACTGACACTTAAAGAGAAGATTAAGAAGAAAAAAGTATGGTGATATGAAAGTGCTGTTCTTCAGGGGGAAAAGCAGGTAGTAATATAAAACCCTACTGCTATATCTCGAGAAACAAGTTCACATAGTCATCTTCTAGCTCTCTAATATGAAGTATTTTATGAAGATTTGACTGATCATTGAAGGAACACTGCAAATCCCCAGAGTAATTTTGGGATTAACCATACAAGGAACTCCAATTAATGCTATTTAGTTAACAAAATAAGTTTTCACTAAGAAAAATCTCAAAGATATCTTTAAGTGAACTGCTCAATGAATCCTTTTAAGATATATAATTCCAGGGAAAGGAGTCATTCTAGAAACAAATTTCTTATCTAGTCCTTCAGTTATACTAAAAAAAATTTTTTTTTCCCCTTTTTTGTCTTTTTTACTGACCGGTAACGGGATTGCAACCCTCGGTGTTGCGCCCGCACCACGCTCAGCCAGTGAGCGGGAACCGGTCTCCACATGGGATCCGAACCCTCGGCGGGAGTGCCACCACGCTCCCAAGTGGCGCACTTTCCAGTGCGCCACCAGGCCGGCCCCTAAAAAATATTTTATGGATTGACATTAAACAACAAAACCCCAATAACAATCATATTGGGATCTCCCTAGGAAGGAGCAATAGTGGACAATTACACCAAGGATTCAGTTACACCAAGGATTCAGTTACACCAAGGATTCCCACATCCCTTTGTCATTGGATAGAGATCTCCCTAGGAAGGAGCAATAGTGGACAATTACACCAAGGATTCAGTTACACCAAGGATTCCCACATCCCTTTGTCATTGGATAGAAATGAATTTTGTTAAATTATAGATCAAAGGCAGCCTTGACAAGGAAATAGATTCATTAACATCCAATGACTAGTGGTTGTTGAAGAAGATGGAAAAAGGCATTTCCAAACTCCTCTTGAGGTCAGCTTTGGGTACAGAGAGTTTATGGCAGAAGGTATCTGCATGACCCATACAGTTTTTTCCAAAGGTAGTGGTGGAGGTACTACCTTCTCTCCAAGTTGATTCCTCCATCACTGGTACCAAACTACAGCAGTTTTCCCCAAAATCTGGCAATTCAAAGTGCAGAAAAGATGATGTTGTGGAAAATCAATGATTCTTAAGATCTTACTAAATGCCATTTACTCGGTGACTCTAAACAGCTGTCAACCTTCATTCTCTTATCTGTGAATTAGGGGTATATGGCCCATAACCTCAAGGCATAGAAAAGCAGTCAAATAAATTTAAACTTCAAAAACCATGTTAGAAACCGTACAACACCGTACATGTAAAAAGTCTAAAGGACTACAAAAATTTACACAGTTTGGCAAACAATTCTAGTGTGAACTTTTTATTTTGACAAAACAAATTTTACGAACAGATTTTATATTCTCAAACTCCCAAACTTTCACTCCTTTAAAAAATGACAGACAAGGCGTCCTAGACTCCAAGATTTCACACATGAATAAAATAGTACCAGATTTTCAAGTTATTTAAGTTAGCTGCACTTTACATACCATGAAAGTTAAGATAATTGTGACATTCACCAGTTTCAAGTGTTCCTATAAGAAACACAAGGACATACTTGGGTTTTTTAACCACATGGTCTCATATCAATAAACATGTAAGTATCTGGCATATATATTTCCATTAAGCACAACTTTATGAGTAGCAAATAACACAAGTCATTTGCTTCTTAATCTCAATTTGGAAATTGAAAAATAAGAGGAATGTAGAGTTAAGTAGCTGAAAATGCTCCACTTACTGCAAAAAGCACATGACAAGGAATGCTAGAAGTAGTTCCCGTCAGGAATGATGTTTGAAAATTTAAAGTACTATTTTACTGGAAAGGGCAAAGTATCTAGTGTGAAAAGCAAGTTAAATGATGTACTGACTCAATCTCTAAAGATTTAGCAAATTATAGATTTTGTGCAATTAGTTACCAACATATACATTTAAGAGATCAATACTGATTGTTCAACAGAAATTTCAGCTGGTTCTGAAGTGTCTACTCTACAGTTACTTTAGCTTTACATGTCTATAAAATTTACGATTCTTCAATGGGAAGTTATAGCTTATTCTGCACTAGACACAGGTAACGTGTATAGATTCAGAACAAATGAATGCTTTCGCGTTCAGAACTTATTCTTAATTCATCCAAAATTAGACTGATTTTTCACCCATATGTATGGATAAAAGTGCTTCTCAAATGTATATGGTCCATTTCCATAATCTTAAAACAAAAGTAAAGGCACAAAATGGATAATAGTTTGTATACTTTGTGACTATTCTTCATCCATCTTTAAACGAATTCAATTACCATCTAGAGAGAGATATGACAAACTTGTTATAAATTTCTATGACTTGGAAAATTAAACATCTAAGGACCCTAAATGCTGCAGCTCTGTGCAGTTCATACATGGGTTCATTCACTTTTGCAGGCTGTAGGAATTTAGGTTTCAGCAGTCATGAGACCAAAAAGACTACAGTAGAAGGACTTACTCATATTAGTCCCCCAAAAAACTTGTTTCTAATCTTGTCACCAACCGATTTAATATGCTTGTGAGTTAAATTTTAAATTAATTATAAAGCCATTTACTCTAACATCAATGAAATGTAATTAAGAACCACACTTAAAACAAGTCTTTAATTTTAGTGAGTGATATTTTTCACTTATACACAAAGAAATTCAATAGCCAGCAGCATTTAAATGTAGAAAACAGTCCCACCACTTTCTTCTCTTTTTTTATAAAGTGCCATTTTTAACTGGGTAGATTTACTACCCAGCTTTTCAGTAACTACACCATATGTATCTAATATATTCAAGGAAACACTGGAAAATCAAAAGGACTTAGCACTTTAAACTTCTGCAAAAGGTTGGTACAAAGCCTAGAGGCCACAAGGTACTAGAAAAATAAAAAGTCTCTCTTACATGAGAATCTTTAAGTTCGTTTAATAATTACTTCACAGAAGCACAGGCTCACTAATATTTATGTCAATTTTTGCTGTCTAAACTAGAAACAGTTTCTGTAGGTAATTCAGCTCTAAGCACCATTAAATAAAGTTATGCCAAATAGAACCAATGGTTACCTGATCCCCAGAATAAAAACCCCTGCAAATTTAGACTTTTAGAATAGTAAGTTAGTGAGAATCAGAACGACAGGCA
The DNA here is from genome assembly GCF_000696425.1 of Galeopterus variegatus. Taxonomy (NCBI): domain Eukaryota; kingdom Metazoa; phylum Chordata; class Mammalia; order Dermoptera; family Cynocephalidae; genus Galeopterus; species Galeopterus variegatus. The sequence continues at coordinate 1,949 of NW_007731124.1, read as the reverse complement.
ATATTTTGTTTAAAAGTACCATAGGCTGCTAAAAGTATTCTTTTCTTTAAATAAAAATTCGTTTAGTATGTACCTTAACAATGAGTGCAGTGGTGTTAAAGATAGGTGAAAACCATACTACAGATTAACTCAAAAGTGACTGTTGCCTACCTGTCTAGTTCAGTGATTAAAACTGAAATTGCTTTTTAAAAATAATAATTGAACTTACATTACAAATAGGGTACCAACAAGATTCCTATTTTTATTCACATTATTCTCTAATTAGTACTTTTGCATTTCTTGACTGTTGCCTACCTGTCTAGTTCAGTGATTAAAACTGAAATTGCTTTTTAAAAATAATAACTGAACTTACATTACAAATAGGGTACCAACAAGATTCCTATTTTTATTCACATTATTCTCTAATTAGTACTTTTGCATTTCTACTCTGACTCGACCTTCAGTAGTACCTCAAAAAGTGAATGCAATTAGTGAAAAAACAGGGCAGCATGTAGTTTTGTTCACTTACAAATACCAATTTCATTAAAATTTGCATTTTTTGTTGTTCTTGGAAGAGTGATCAAGTATAAAAACAGACACTCCTTACAGTACTCCTTACTTTGCATGGCATCCAGTAATGGATAAAGCAAAGGAACCCTAGGTCATCGATTCTGTTCCCCCAATTTAGGTACATTTGTAGTCCTCACAAACAGGGACTCCACGGCAGAGAGGAGCAATGGGGAAAAGAGGCAGAGGTCCTGCGTGATGAATCCCTTAAAAAGAAATCCACTTCTCACAGAATGCAAGCCTGAAGGGAACTCCTCCCCACCCGTTCCAACCCCTCGAATAAGAATGCATAGTTTAGCCTCTCAGTCTTTTCTGGTCTCACTTCTTTAATCAAACCTAACATTCTATTCCTGAAGACAAATAAACCTTAGCGCTTTCTAAAAGAAATTATTTTTACCCAAATACATTGGACTTCGGTCTCAATTTGAATGAAGATGAGTGGCCTTTAAGTGACCGCTCCTCCTCTTCCTCCTCCCCCTCCTCCAGCGGCTGCTCCGGGTCCCTGAAAGAGGGTGTGGTGTGGATGATCTGGGTACGGAAGCGGATTTTGTTGAGTCTTGGTTTTATCCGCCCACTAGAGCCGCCCGAGGCTTTGCGACCTGGATCCTTGGCTTTGCTTCCGGCCCATCCCTCAGCCAGGTGGAGGTGGAGGTGGTGGTGGTGGTGGTGGTGGTTCCCCCCATCCTCCAGGACGTGAGAGAGTTTGTAGGTGATGAGATGCGACGGGAGCACCTTTGAAAGCCTCCAGCGCCCACCCCCGCTGCCGGCGACGCTCTCCCCGTCGTCCTCGTCCGGGGCTCCCACCAGGCTCCTGATCTCCTCCGCGATGCTCTGACTCAGGTACTGAGAGGCCTTTTTCCCACTGTAGTCCCTGATGTCCACGTCTGCGTCGTAAGCCCCCACCAGCAACTTCACCACCTCCACGTGCCCGTGCATGGCTGCCAAGTGCAGGGCGGTGTAGCCCCCGCTCGTCCTGGCGTTGATGTTCACCGGCAGCTGGTGCTTGCTGGCGAAGTTGACTAGCATGGCCAGGAGCTCCTGCCTGCCGTGCTTGGCGGCCCAGTGCAGGCAGGTGAAGCCGGTGATGAAGTCCCGCTTGGCCAGCAGGCCGGGCTCACAGGTGAGCAACCCTTCCAGGCTGTCCCACTTGCCGTCGGAGGCCGAGAGCATCCAGGCGTGCTCCAGAGGGTCCAGGGTCACCGAGCCCCCGCTGCTGCTCTCCTCCTCCGCGGACGACGAAGCCACCGACGCGCTGTCCGAGTCGCCTCCGCCCCGGCCGCGCCCTCCCCCGGAGGAGCTTCCGGGGCTGCTGCCCCCGGGACCCACGCTTCTCCTCAGCTGCGGGGAGCTGCCGGTCGCCAGGTCGCGAAAGTTCTGGCGAGCAGACCTCGGGGCGGCGGCGC
>NW_007731123.1:166722-169612 GCF_000696425.1 Galeopterus variegatus | reverse complement strand
ATTGTCAAGGAGAAGCGGTCTCACAAGAAGGGGTGTGGAGCTTCAGGCCCCCAACAGTCATTATTAAAAAGATTGAGAATAACAAATGCTGGTGAGGATGCAGGGAAAGGGGAATTCTTCTACACTGTTGATGGGACTGTAAATTAGCACAGCCATTATGGAAAGCAATATGGAGGTTTCTCAAACAACTACACATAGAGCTACCATATGATCCAGCAATCCCACTACTGGGTTTATATCCAAAGGAATGAAAATCATCGTGTTGAAGGGATACCTGCACTACCATATTCATTGCAGCTCTATTTGCAATAGCCAAAATACGGAACCAACCTAAATGTCCATCAGTGGATGACTGGATAAAGAAAATGTGGTATATATACACACAATGGAATACTACTCAGTCATAAAAAAGAATGAAATTCTGCCATTTGCAGCAATATGGATGAGTCTGGAGAAAATTATGTTAAATGAAATAAGCCAGACAAAAAAATAGAAATACTGCATGTTCTCACTCATAACTGGCTGCTAGGAAGGAAGGAACGGAGGGTAGGAAGGAGGGAGGGAGGGAGGGAAAAGGGAAGAAGGAAGGAATGAAGGAAAGGAAGAAAGAAAAGACCACAACAGTACATTGAACTTTCAGAAGGAGAGAACAAACCAAAGGATATTAGAGATGGGGGAGGGAGGGAGGGGGTTTGGGAAGTGATAGGTCAGGCAAAGGGCATAAAGAAATATCATGATTTGTAAAAATGAATATGCTAATAATAAATAATTTTTTTTTAAGTCACCATAAAAAATTAATATTTTGGCTGAGATCTCTAAGATTGATTTTGTATGGGATATATTTTTGTGCAAACATGCACTTGACAAAGAAAGGTCAATTGTAAATATATGTATGCACGTGTAAAAAATTAACATAAAACGTCTGAGTAAAATTATCTGTACTTTTTTTCTGTTAATAAAAGCATTATAGTGTATATAAAAAAATTTCAATTTATATACCCACATGTGGCTAGTGGCTACTGTATGAGGGTACTTAAAAATTTCATGGAAAAATAGAATTAAATGATAATACAAATTTTTCCATGAACTTTTTGATGTACCCTCGTATTAGATAGAGCAGTATACAGCTAGACTCATAAATATTTCAATCCAACTCTTTCATTTTATAGATGAGGAAAATGAGGCCCAGAAAAAGTAACTTGCTCAAGGTAAAACAAAATAAACTTCCTGAAATCAAATAAACTAAACAGTGATAGAGCTTAAAGATTTTTTGTGAAACCCAGAAGAAAATATCAGGAAACAAGTACTGAAATAAAAAGTATACAGTATGAAATAAAAAGAGGAAAAATGTAAAAAGGAAGGTGCTTTCATACATAATATTTTACATATATATACACATATCCATCCACATATATGATATGCATGTATATGTGTAATTAGATTACATATATATATACATAGGAAGATACATAAATTTAGATGAAATAAACAATATCCCAGAAAAATATATCAAAATTGATGCAAAGAGAGAAATTTCATTTATCATATTTTATTTCCAAACCTGGCTGGTAAATACAGGTGTTCATTGTGTTATTTTATATATGATTTTGTAGGCCTGGATATTTTAATAATAAAAATATAATGGCATGGGGAAAAAGAAAGATGGGCAAGATAAAGAAAAACTGTAATAAAGAGAAAAACAAATAGCTAAAAATACTGGAGGCTATAAAGAAGAGAATTGCATAGAAGTATATGAGTAATCCTTAGAAAAAACCTGATTACCAAGCACTGTAAACCAGAGAAAAAGACAAAGATAAAAAACAATGAGAGAAGATAACAGACATTGAGGAAACATTATATTGATAATTAAGGTTCTTTGGCTGGATTAAAACACAGGACTAATTCAAGGGAATAGACACACCAGTATTCAAAGACATGACAGAAGAAAAATTAAGTTGAAAGAAATGTATGAATGTAGATTGAAAGGGCTCACTGCAAAATTAAAATCAAGGGACAGTATCTTTGCACACATGTGCTTGCTCAGTTTTTTAAATGATGGGATGAAACATAACAAAACCACAATGATATATAATAGGAATTAAGCATAGCAGTGATAATTTTTTTTTTTTTTTTGTGACCAGTAAGGGGAACGCAACCCTTGGCTTGGTGTCGCCCACACCACGCTCAGCCAGTGAGCGCACCGGCCATCCCTATATAGGATCTGAACCTGCGGCTTCAGCGCTCCCAGCGCTGCACTCTCCCGAGTGAGCCACTGCGCCGGCAGTGGTAATTTTTAAAAAAAATCATAAGAGGTTACCTGCAAATGTATAAAAACTAAGGTGACTTCAGGCCTCTTCGTTGTACTGCTAAACTCCAGAAGACAATAGAAAAATGTCTCCAGTGCTTTGTGGTAGGAAGATATTTTAACTCTTTTTGTTTAGGCAACAAAAAGATGTTCTCAGACACACAAAGGCTTAGACAATATTCACTACATCTTCCTTCCTGAAAAAATTACTTGAAACATAAGAGATATATCAAAAAAGTAGAAAGAGAAGTTAAAATTAGATACATAGAGGGTTTGGGGAGGGACAGGTCTGGTAAAGGGCATAAAGAAAAATCATAATTTGTAATAATGAATATGCTAATAATAATAATAATAAATAAATAAATAACATAATTATAAGTAACTATGTAAATACGGATATGTATTGTACCAATGCCAAAAAATTCACTTAAACTACTGAATATCAAATTATTCTTATATATATGCATTTTCACAATACACATGTGTTTTTATACTATGAAAAAGTATTTCATTATAACATATAAACATTCTCAGGTTCCACATACACTTGTGACAAGTCTCCCCCCCCCCCCCCCCCCCCCCCCC
>NW_007731123.1:155783-165722 GCF_000696425.1 Galeopterus variegatus | reverse complement strand
CCGCCCCCAAATAAATAGGTCTTTTATTCTATCATTGAAATGTACAAGCATGTCTTGGCAATCATCCTGCAGCTTGTTTCTGTAGCTGGACAACTATTAGTTCTTATTCGTCAAACTGCTCTTTTTTCAGATACATAGACACCATCCAGAAATTTTCTGATATCCTTGTTTTTAACTGTTGTGGCTTGTTGGATCAAAGCAGCTGAATTTGAAACAAGTTCAATGTCCTTTCTTCAAGGATTTACTCATCCTTCTGGGCTTGAGATAGTGAGCAAGCAACAACTGGCCTCATTTGAACCCTGCAGATGTTTTTCACCCAAGAAATTTCGGATTTCAACAAGAGACCCATTCTCCTGAATAACGACGTTAATGGGGAGGTGAGCACACACAGACCTCATCTTGTAACCGAAGCCCAGCATAACGCCCTGGATCGTGTTCTGCACGTGACTACGGATAGTGCGAACAGTAGCCAGTTGCTATTTCCCCACCACTTATCAACCTGGAGCCTCTTCTTTTTCCTTCCCAGGAGACTGAGCTCTACATTGATGTGATTGAAGTTCCTCTGCAGGGTTCCCTGGGGCCCTTCACTGTAACTGTGCGTCCCTTCAGAGTGAGGTTGACGTTTTCTGGAATGTCGACAGTCTGATTGCTGAGAATGGTCTTCGTTCTCACAGTAGACGCAGCAAAGAGATGACAGGTCTTACTGAGTATGTGGTCAGTAGCCTTTCTTTGCTCCATCCCAATACTGATTTGTTGGCTTCTGTTTTCGATGTTCAGAGTTTTTTCCCTTCACACTGTTGATGTCACGCTTTGGCAGAGTCTGGGACCAGGTGTTCATTACCTATACTTTCCAGGGATCTGAGGTGGGGGTAGGGTGGCAGGACATGAAAGGTATTTCTTAAAAAGTGCCTATTATGGGGACGCTTATCAAGAGCACAAAGTATTCCAAATAAATTAGTTTTCTCAGCTCAGTCAACTGGTCTGGATAGGAAAGCAATTCACACGCAAATTAAAACTTTAAACAAGACACAGAAAAAAAAAAAAAGGTTTGACTCCAGAATTCCTCCATAGATGGAATTTAGGGACAATCTGGTTGGAAATGGAGTGGAGGGGAACTATGAGACTTTCTTGAAGCTGCATTCCGCATAGAGCACACAGTTTTTATAGCATTTACTTTTTGTATCTATAATAAAGACAGTCAAAATATTTTCATGTGCTTTTATTTATATGTTACATGAGACTTTTAGTGATTGCACATCATTATTATTACTATTATTATTATTTTCATTTGTGTTGGCTCTGTGGGAGATGTGATGATGCTGATGGAGGTTTTGATGGAGCTAAAGACCTGTCACACCTTGACACTGGCTGGAAGTATTTCATAGTCTATCAAGTTATGAATCTGTTCTCACCCTACCCCAAAGCACCTAAATCACATCAGAACTCTAAAATGTAATAAGAACCACATCGATGTTTTGCAATCTCTAACCATCAGGTTAGGATATGAGTAAAGGATTGTGTAGTCAAGTCACTGGGAATTCTGACTTGAGAAACTGACATTTTCCCTTGGGGCAGTGTACATGTCAGAGAAATGTCAGCACAGAAAATTCAGCTTCGGGTGGGAGTAGGAATTCATTCAAATTAATGAATTCAAACTGAGTGTTTTCTATTTTCAAGTCAAAGGACAAAGCCAAAACTTGGAGACAGCCCAGATGTCCATCAATGGGTAAATGGTTACACAAACATGGTGCTTCCATACCGTAGGATACTATTCAGCAATGAAGAGGAACAAACTTGATACGCTCAATGACTTGGATGTATCTCAAGGACATTACGCCGAGTGATGAAAGCCAGTATCAAAAGTATAGTTACTGCACGATTCCTTTCATACGACATTACAGAGATGGAGAACAGATTCGTGGTTGTCAGGGGACAGATTCAAGAAGAGTTGGGGGTGGTGGTGGTTGTTGACTATAAAGGGATAGCACGAGGGAAATTTTATGGTAATAGACAGTTCTATAACTTAATTGTGACAGCAGTTATACAATCTACACGTGGTGAAATTGCATTAACTACACTCACACATACACACACACACACACACACACACACAAATGAGTGCATGAAAACTGGTGAAATCTGAATAAGGCCTGTGTGTTGTTCAAGGTCGATTTCATGGTTTTGAGAGTATAGTATAGTTATGTAAGATATTACCTTTGGGGGAAACTGAGTGAAGGGTACATGGGACCTCTGTACTATTTTTGCAGTTTCCTGTGAATTTATATCATTTCAAAATTAAAGTTTTTTAAAAAGTTAGAAGATAAAAAGACATAACTCCTGTTCTTAAGTTACTTAACATTTATTAGAGAGGTAGATGTACACAAAATTCTCCAAAAAGATAATCCTGGATCATAACAAAAAGTAAAGAGAGCAGTAATCTAGGGCATGAGGTTGAGGAAAAGCTTTTCAGAAATGGTGGTGTTTTGGGCAGACCTTGGAAGTGTGGATAAGCTTCCTGTGAGAACAGAATGGGGAGGTGATCAGAGCTAAACAAAGCCCTGGTGGTTAAGCACCTGCCTTGATGTTTGGTTAATAAGTCTCAGAAAGGGCATCATGTGAGCCAGGCTCCACATCTCTGAAATTGATTATACTGCCTGAAAGAAATTCACCAAAGTTCAAAGAGTCAGAATTTACATTTGACATAAATTTGTATTGATTGAACTACTGTTATTTCTTACTTTGTTCTATAAAAAATACCAATGGGATATTTAGGCTTGAGGAACTATAGTGACCTGGTGAGGCTGTCACAGGGCTGAGCATGAGTTTCTTGCTTTGTATAATGTAAGGGTAAGAAAAATAAGTAGAAACATCTCCAGCTTTTTCACAAATTCATATTACAAAGTCTGTAGCCAAGTTCCCTATCAACGAAGGCTTTCTAGACTCTAGACCAGCTGAAATATCCGGTGTTCTTGATAGTTCAGATAAAAGAGTGAATTGTGTTATAACTGACCTAGCAATCTTCCACTCATCTCAATTTGTTGTTTAGAGTTTGTAGAGAAAATCATTTCTTCAGTCTCTCCTGCCTTAATTATCTAGGTAATTTTGGTCCAGTTTAATGCAAATATGACCTTTGCCATGGTGTCCCATTGTTATTTATATGCCATTTGAGCACATTTATACAAATATATGATGCACTGTTGCTTTGGGGACTTACCGGGTTAAAATCGTGACTCCTTCACTTGTGCGGTCTTTAAAAAATTAGACTTTTATGCCCTGTGTCTCAATTTCTTATGAAGATGGCCATAATATCCATCTCATAGAGTTGTAAGCTTTAAATGCGACACTTCGTGTAGAACTCTTAGCAAAGAATAAGTTATTACTTGAACTTGTGATAGTTGATGTATTTGCTACCATATGTGGAGCTAGTATATAAAAAAATGTAGTATTCTTAACAGTGGGTTTTTCTTTCCTTCTATACTTCTTAACTTAGTTTACAGCAGAAAATATGAGTTTTTTAAAGATACACTTTTTAAAAACATACATAATAGAAAAATGCATACATTATAAATGTATAGCAAAGTAAGTTTTTATAAAATGTAAACACTTGCATAACCAGCACCCAGATCTACTATTTTTTTTTTTTTTGTCTTTTTCCATGTCCGGCAACGGATTGCAACCCTCAGTGTCACCCCCGTACCGGACCGGGACCGGCAACGGGATCGCAACCCTCGGTGTTGCCCCCGCGCCTCGCTCAGCCAGTGAGCGGGAACCGGTCTGTATGTGGGATCCGAACCCTCGGGCGGGAGCGCAGCTGCGCTTCCCAAGCGGCGCACTAGCGCAGTGCGCCACCGGGCCGGCCCCCAGATCTACTATTAAGACATTTTATGGACCCTTGTATTTCCCTCCTAGTCCTGATTCTCCCCCAGAGGTAAACACTTTAAGGCTACTAGTATCATCAATTATTTAGCCTGTACAAAAATATGTAACAAGGTATGTATTTTTCTAGGTCTATCTTCTTTTACTGAATATTATGTTTGTGAGGTTTACCCAAGGTTTCATGTGCATTTAATTCATTCTTGTTGCCATTTTGTATGTCTTTGTGTGAGTATACTATCTTTTATTTATTAATTTTACTGTTGATATGTATCTGGGTTGTTTCCAGTTTGGGACAATTGTGAAATAAAGCTGCTATGCATACTTTTGTACAAATCTTTTGGTGAACATACATCCTTTTCTGTTGCAATAAACCTAGAGTGGAACTGCACATTCTTGCAGTAGGGACATGTTCAGCTTTAGTAGTTACTGCCAAAGATAATATTTCAAAGTGCTTGCACCCACCGACACTTGTTGGTCTTTATAATTTTACTAATTCTGATGGGTATGTAATGATACCACATTGTACTTTAAGTTTGCATTTTCCTGATTATTAATAAGGTTTGGCACTTTTTTAAAAAATTGAAACATAGTTGATTGTGCTTATCTGTGGGGTACAGAGTTGAATATCAATACCTGTGTGCAATATGTGATGCTCAAGTCAGGGTAACTAGTATATTGAACATTATGCAGTGTAATAGTTTTCTATGGCCCTTTATGGTTTGGAAATTTTCATGTTTATTGTCCATGAGGATATCCTCCCTTATGAATGCTTATGCAAACACTTTTCCCATTTTCTATCATGTTTGCTTTCTTTAAAAAATATCAGTTCAAATGAATTATTTATATATTCTGTACATATGTTTTCTGGATATATTTGCTACTCCTATTCTATGGCTTGCATTTTTACTCTCTTAATTTTTCTTTTGATAAACAGAAGTTCTTAATTTTAATAAAGTATAATTTATTTATTTTTCTTTTTGTGACCCATTCAAGACATTTATTTTTCCAAGTTATGAGAATAATTTTTTATGTTATTTTCTAGAAGTGCCATTTTGATGTTCAAATTTATACTTGTAAGTATTTTTTTTTTTTGTTTGTGTGTATGGTGTGAGGTAGGGGATCATATATAATTTTTTAAAATATGGATAGCCAATTGATCCAGAACCACTTAATAAAAACATCATCCCCCCACTATAATGTAGTGTGTATTTAATATTTAATTACTAATTGTTGTCATTATGTACTTCTTGATTAGACATTATTTATAAAAGTTTAAGGTCAAAGAGAATTGTTTTCTAATTGTCAAGTAGCCCTCTTCAGACAGTCAGATATCAGAATTGCTCTGGGATACATCAGGCATGTTTTAACTGCTTTCTCCTAGTACAAAGTCTTCATCATTTGGATGATTTTTCTTAAAGGATACATATGTTATAAATAAATTATTTATATGCATAGTTCAGTCAAGAAAATGCAAGAATTACATTTGATTTTATGTGTACCTAAAATTAATATTTGAATTATATTCTTCTCCTATTGAAACAATTATATTATGTAGCAATAATACCTGGTCATATTATCTGATAGAGATTGATCTCCAGGACATATTAAATGATCAAAGCAAGATGTAGAAAAGTATGCATAATATGCTACATTTAGGTGGAAAAATAAACTAGAATTTATCAGTCTATTTGAATATACATGATACAATCACGGAAGGATACACAAAACACACTGGTAAGAGTTAGTTGTCTTTGAAGAGGAGACTATATGACCCTCTTTTGGGGGACGGAGAGAGACTCATCTTGTATTGTATCGCCTATTTTTATCTTTTGAGTTTTGTGCCTGTGGTAGAATGGTTTATTCTCCCCAGTTCTGCACTCCTGTATGATAAGCCACATTCTTTGTTATGTAATTTGCATCCTTCCACTGTAGGTGAAGCAGTCAACCCCACCCCACTAGGGTTAAGCTTGGTCATGTGAACTGCATTAGCCAAAGGAATGTTAACAGATGTGAAGCAAGCAGAGGCTAAACTACGCTGGTGTGCTTTAGCAGGCCCTCTTTTGCTCTTAGAATATTTCATATAAAGAACATAAAACTGTGACAGCTGCTGGTTCCAGAAAGAAAGGATGTGTGGAGTAGACCTGGCCCCAACCCATAGCTTTGAGCCAAGTCTAAGTGATCTCAGCCCAAAGTAGAGCCACCTCAGCCCAACTACAGACCTGTGAGCATGAAAAACAAATATTTGCAGTTGTACACTGAGTTGTTCACAATTGTTTGTTACAAGGTATTGTAGCAATAGCTGAATAAGACAAATCCCATAGGAGTTCTCTTAACTGACCTTCACTTAATCAGATTCCTCTAGGTACACTGAGTTGTTCACAATTGTTTGTTACAAGGTATTGTAGCAATAACTGAATAAGACAAATCCCATAGGAGTTCTCTTAACTGACCTTCACTTAATCAGATTCCTCTATGAACCAATGTCCTCCTTTCTTTCTATAAAATGTATTAACTGCTATCCAATGCCTCTTAAATGTTCACAGCTAGTAGGCTAATCTAGTACAGTCACACCTTCCTACTCCTTCTAGTTGAATTGTATGCTTACTAACAGATTAGTTATTCTCAAACCTATTTATGCCTCTTCTATTTATTATAGCAGTTAAATTAATTAATTTTGGGTAATTTGATAAAATGTGGATAAAAGAAGAATATATTGCTTGTGTGAAAACCACATTGTGTACTTTATAAAGTGCAATAAAAATTAGTTGCTGAAAATCATGATCAAGTCAGATACATAAAAATTGACTCACAAGTGTTTTAAATTCTCGCTTCATTTTAAAGACACTAAAACTAAATATTAAGAATGGTGAATTGTGTATTATTTATTGAAGGATGATTATGTGGTATCCAAAATCCAAAAGACTTTGGTCCTATGTGCAAATATTAGTCAGTTAATTTACATTTACTTGTTTTAAGTTAAAATAAGCTATTGAAGGTATGTATGTGTATCATTTGTTTATGATTCCCTGAGGATCATAAAAATGTTACCCAGCTGAGTGGGGTCCATTTGCCCATGCACCACAGAAGGCGAATCACCGAAGCAGAAGCACGTGTCTTTGCAGTAGAAGAAAGTTTAATCACAAGGTGGTCATTGGAAGAAGGCAGAAGATTAGCATCTCAGATCCGCCTTCCTCAGAATGGGAAAGTTGGTACATTATGACGGAGCAAGTGGGGGCATTGTGAAGTGTGGGGGATCGTGATTGGTTAAGGGTTTGGAGGAGTCCTTCAGTGATCTGTATGGGGGCAGGCCATCTGCATGTTCAAAAGATGGCAGTGTCTACAGGATCTGGAGGTGGAGTCCTCACCCTCTAACGTCAAAGGTCAGACATTCATGTAGGCTGAGTAGGGATGTCTGCAGCCTCTCCTGGCCTAGCCTGGTTTGGGCTGGGCCAAGCTAACCTTGACAATACTGAAAGAAATCTTAGGCACACAGCTGGTGATTTCTATGCCAGAGGTGTTATATTAAAGGGCAGAAAAGAAGAAACAGAACAAAAGGTTCATTATGGAAATTTACTGAAAGAACAAGCAATTGAAACATGGAATGAATAACTGAAAACTATGGGTACAACCATTTTTTATTAATTACATCTTCATAGAAGGCAAAGGACTTTTCTAAATTATACCATTAGGAATACAAAAACTGACATTAAAACTTCATGCTACTCTTTGAACTCTGTACTAAATCCTAGAATCAATGTCTAGTGTATTTTAGAGACTTAAGTAGAGCAAGAGTTTGGCTATTCTAGTGCCTCCCTTGCTGGTTCTAAATTAGGATTTCTAGGAGCTGCTTTAAATGTGATTTAGTGCAAATGCAGTCGTATCAATTCAACTTTGTTAATAAAGACATAATAGCTGATTAGTGCAGTTTCTCTTTAGTACAAAACAAGAGGGAATTATTTCTCACTTGTTATAACTTAAGACCACTGCCTTCTATTGTTGAGCTCTAACACACTATTTTCAGACAGGCTTATTAATTTAACTTTGTTTTAGATAATTTTAATAGTTAGTAATTCAGCTTATCCTAGTCACTCCCAATTTCGTCTTTTTTCCCCTAGCTTAAAGCAGTAAAACAAGCCCCTGGAATACTTAAATTTTATCAGTTTTCCATTCTGCTGTTTTCTTTTAGGCTTGTTGATGCGGGCCAAGGCTTATTTCATGGCTTGTTTGTAGATGACCATAATGACAACTGGCCTGGTTGTGATTTCAGGTAAGCCACATTGGCAAAGTCTTTCTAGGCCACCACTCCTGTGCTTATGTTCAATCCTTTGAGAAAGGGGATGGGAAGGGGCTATTGTTTGCATGAAGCTGATATCTATCTATCTGTTTATCTCTATTTATCTTGAGAAAGGAGAGGAACGATCCTCTTTTAACTGTTCTCCCAATTGTACACTTAGCAGAGTGTAAAGTAGATCATCTTAAATTAAAAAGAAGGCCTAGCCCTGACTGAGGGGATGAGAGTCCAAGATTTCAGATGTATACATTTCTTAGAGAAAGAGCAGCACAGTTCAAATAATTCCTGGTTGGAATGCTGAGATAAGGTAACACCTCAGCAACAACAACAGGGGTGCTGGGGTCAACCTCACTGTTGATTAGTATTTTTCCTAAAGCCTCTTCTGGGCTCAGAAGCAACTTTTAGCTGAAAAGTAGATGCATTGCATTTAGGAATATGCCTTCATTAAAGCTATGATTTTACTGTACATTCGTTGAGGAGCGTCAAGGCCCCAGACGAAATCAAAGTGGTTCCATTCTGGCAATAGTTTGAAGTAACGGAGGTTCCTGATTTGGGGGAGTACCTTGGCCACATCTCGGGGTGTTACAAGGACATCATGTCCACCAGCCCAAATAGCAGTAGGCACTTCCATGGCAGATAAGTCATATAGTGGAGGACGACTCTGCAGGAAAGAAAGGACATTCATGAGAGGAAGCTTCTCATACCAACAACTGAGTTCAAATAAATCAAAAGGCTGCTAAACAAGTATCTACTATGGCCATAGCTGTGTGAGGCACCAAGGGAGATAGCAAGAATATATGCAATGGTCCCTACCTTCACGGAGTTTGAAACATTCGTATGCAAAGTAAGGTATGTTTAATGCCATGAAACACTCCCAAACTACAATGGAACTGAGGACAAATAAGAAATTATTTCCAACTGGGATCTTTAGAAAAATGGGAGTTACTTGAAATGACTCTTGCAAGATGGTAGGATTGTGACAGGCTTTGACAGGGGTGGGGGTTCTTCCCAGGAGGCAAGAAGAGTGTGCAGACCATGATCAGGAATGGCGAGCTTCCCAGCATACCCAGAGGACAAAGTATGTGAGGGAATAGAGCAGGAATAAGGCTGGAGTCAGACAGTCAAGACCTGAATGTCAGGCTAAGGAATATGAACATCTTTCAGAAGTTTTGGAGACAAGGCAGGGTCATTTCTTAGAGCTCCGTCTAGAACATATGGGCATCAGTTAGTGGGATGACTTGAAAAAGGGAGGTTCTAAAAAAAATCTAGATGAGCAGTATAGACAGTCCAAATTGAAGGTGTGGGGTTGGCTAAATTCTCCAAGAGAGGGAGAGAGTTGTGAAGAATCTCAGGAGCATGCTGACAATTTGAGAGTGGTGGGAGAAAGGACAGCCACCGAAGGGGACAAAGAAAGCAATCAGAAAGAGAAGGAAGATCAGAGATCATTCCATTATGGAAGTCCAAGTTACAGGAGTGCGTTGTGAGGAGACGATGGTAACTAACATAACACATTTCAAAAGGTGAGCATAGACAACTGAATTTGGTAATTAAAAGGCACAGTGACTTTAAATAGAGTAGCTATCACTAAGAAAATGAAGTCTGAAAGTACATTTTCTGAGGTTCAGAAGTAAGTGGGAGGGGACAAGATGCCCTTTTACATATCGAAAAATGTTGACAAAAACAGTGATGGAATGCTGACTTGATAGGCTTGATGGGTTAGGAGGTTTCTTGGCTCATTTTTCATAAAGTACAGGAGTTCATTTAAAATAATG
>NW_007731123.1:153889-155451 GCF_000696425.1 Galeopterus variegatus | reverse complement strand
TATCACTAAGAAAATGAAGTCTGAAAGTACATTTTCTGAGGTTCAGAAGTAAGTGGGAGGGGACAAGATGCCCTTTTACATATCGAAAAATGTTGACAAAAACAGTGATGGAATGCTGACTTGATAGGCTTGATGGGTTAGGAGGTTTCTTGGCTCATTTTTCATAAAGTACAGGAGTTCATTTAAAATAATGAACGGGGCCAGGAGGCAGGGGAGGTGAGGAGAGTTGGGGTAAGGAGCGCAGAAGCAGGCTGACTTGGAAACTAAGAAGCTTTCATGTTCTGATAGAGAAAGGAAGGGGAGAATCTGGAAGACAGAGACATCGGGAGGTAGATAAGGAAGAGTTAAGCAATTCCATTCATGCAGCCAATAGGTAGCAAGAGCCCAGTGAGCGCAAAGTACGCTTCCAAGCCAGAAAACACTGGAGAACAGAACAGAGAGAAATCCCTGCCCTCATGGAGCTTACATGGGTTAATTCTCTTACACTGGATAAAACATAGAGTGGGAACAGAGATAGTGCTGGGAACTTGAGGAGAAGACAAACTGTGGAAACTAGCATATCTGGGGGAATGCTATAAAAATTGACTTCAAATGATCTAAAAGCACAAACAAACAAAACAGGATTGACCTGGAGCAGGTAGGACCTGTTAACCATTGATAAATTCTAAGGACACTGACACTCTTGCATACTTTAGAGCTTGACTATAATAACCTTGAGTGTGCGTGTGTGTATATTTTTCCATTTGCTTGTGAATGTAAACAGTATATAAATAGAACATGTTCATTAAAAGCAATGGAAGAAAACAGAAGTATGTAAAGTCCAAAATAAGAGCTCCTCCAGTTCCCTTCTTTCTTCTCTTTTCTGAAAGGAACCTCTTTAACAATTGTTATTATTATTTTTTTCTGTACATTTTCTAAGCATTTGCAAATACACACATTT
Source organism: Galeopterus variegatus (assembly GCF_000696425.1). Classification (NCBI taxonomy): domain Eukaryota; kingdom Metazoa; phylum Chordata; class Mammalia; order Dermoptera; family Cynocephalidae; genus Galeopterus; species Galeopterus variegatus. The sequence continues at coordinate 154,511 of NW_007731123.1, read as the reverse complement.
GCGTATATACACAGTCTGAGGGGCAGGAGGAAACGTCTTGGGTTAATGGAAATATTTTACATCTTGATTGTGGTGTAGTTACACAAATGAATATATTTGTCAAAACTCATTAAATTGGACACATAAAATAGTAAATTTTATTGCATGTAAATCATATCTTAATTAGCTGATAAAAAATAAAAAATATATACACAGTCTAGTTCTTGTAGTTGTCTGAAGGACTAGTAGAATCATAATTCTAACAATGCAATTCATTACTGAGAAATTGACTGGTCTCTTGTACTGTTTTGATGCCCAGAAACAACTAAATTGATTTATGTTTGCACTAATAAATAGCCTTAATTATGTTAGTCTGGTAAAACATTGAAAACATTTAATTTAATGTGCTTAGTTCATACCTAGAAGCCCAGAGCCTGGCTATGAGAACAAAAGGTGATGACAGGATTGATTAAAAGTAGAGTGGTACATGAATGTACAAATTTTGATGTGTAAAGTTATATGGAAATAGATGACTGAAGACCCAACTTTTCAATGTTGAATAATACCTTTTTAACTTTCATATGGAATCTTAATTTTATCTTTAAGTATCAAGAAGTGTGCATTCATTTACTGTGAAAAGATT
>NW_007731123.1:150435-153188 GCF_000696425.1 Galeopterus variegatus | reverse complement strand
AGTAGAGTGGTACATGAATGTACAAATTTTGATGTGTAAAGTTATATGGAAATAGATGACTGAAGACCCAACTTTTCAATGTTGAATAATACCTTTTTAACTTTCATATGGAATCTTAATTTTATCTTTAAGTATCAAGAAGTGTGCATTCATTTACTGTGAAAAGATTTTTATGGAACAATTTCTATTACTATGCAGCCATTAAAAATTAAGCTGGCTGGTTAGCTCATCTGGTTTGAGCATGGTGCTGATAACACGAAGGTCCAGGGTTTGATACCTATACTGGCCAGCCGCCAAAAAAGAAAAATTGTGTTTAAAAAATACCGTCAGTAACATTGGTTATTTCTTGCTATAATTGTAAATAAAAAAGCAAGATTAAAAGTTTATGGTGCTGATAACACAAAGGTCCAGGGTTTGATACCTATACTGGCCAGCCGCCAAAAAAGAAAAATTGTGTTTAAAAAACACCGTCAGTAACATTGGTTATTTCTTGCTATAATTGTAAATAAAAAAGCAAGATTAAAAGTTGTGTAAAAGCAGTATAATGCTGAGAAAACTGGAATAAATAAACCAAAATATCGATACATCATTTATCTCTGGGTAGAGGGATTACAAATGATTTATTTCCTTCTTATATGCTTCTTTTATTTCTAAATTTTCTTCAGTGAACACAGATTAAAATTAGACATTTTTAAAAAAGCTTTATCTATCAATGTAAATGCCACCTGTCTCCAGATAGGATTCTTCTCACTCTCAAATAATTTCTCACTATACTTTCTCAAAACCACCATTCTGGGGTCATTCTGAGTAGCTCACCTGATTGTAGTGATGCACATTCTCGGCCTCACTCCCCCAGTCATAAGCCCTGAATTCATCAGATCGGTAAAGCTGAAATAAATGTTTTTTAGAAAAAGAATATTCAGGGAAAGAATCATGAAAGCTAACAGTAAATTATAGAAAAACGCTGTCTACTAGAAGGATGCAAATGGTGTTTTACTGTTGACAGGGAAGCAATGGTTTCCCTTGGTTTGGAGGAAAAGCTAATGGAAAACCAGACTCACCAGAAGGAAGTCAGACCCCAGATATTTCTCTCTTTGGGGAAGTCCCAGCTCTCCTGAGGCTTCCCCAGTCTACCTCTTGCTTCAGCTCGGGGACTATTTTACAAGCTCTGATTTAAGATGGGGTTCATTTATGTCACCCTCTTGGTCTGCAGCATAACATCCTTTGTCTTAAAATTCAGGGGAATTGAAGCATAACAATGACAACAAGGACACATGGAAAGCAAGCCACTACGCTGTTAACAGGGTCAGTTCTTTCCTTCCACATGTAACAAAAATAAAGATTGAGATGGTTTCCCGTGACAAAGACTCTACCTGTTTGATATGCAGGATGTTCTGTATTGATGACCCACTGGGGGCATGTGACATATACACATCCATTCGACTCTAAGGGAAATAAAATCGTTCAGTGAGATAAACTATGCCTTTCAGAAGCAGGGAAAAATTATGCTGAGAATTAGTAAATGAATACTGGAGCTTGGAAATGATGAGGCAGAATCATTTGGATATGTACTTATGTCAGACACTTGAATGTGAGTGAACCATGGGCTGACTAGTGGGACAGGATGCTTGAGAGCAAACCTACACCTGCTTTGAATCTGTAGGACAATCTGCTTGTTTTGAAGTAGAAGATGCAGCGGTGGACATCATGGAGCAAAGCAGCTAGGAGACTATGTGCAAGTGTGGGGTGTGTGTGCACGCACACGCACGTGCACTGCCACAGATCAGAAAACCTGGGTTTCAGGCCCTAATGTCATTCATTATCAGCTTTATGACTTCAGTCAAGTTATTTAACATCTCTGAATTTCCGTTTTTCCATCTATGAAATGAACATCCTAAAAACCATACTACCAACTTGTCAGGCTCTTGTAGGGATAAAAGAAAATATTTCAAAAGTAAAGCTAAAAACCAATTTTTTCCAAAGATTACTTCAATCTTTGTAAACATTATAGATATAAAAATTACAGTGGTAGAAGAGTAATAATTTTATGTCTTAGAATATAATGAACCTAATCAAGGGAAGCTACTAAAAATCTTTGCTTTTGAACAAGCAGGCTTTAAACAATGGTTCCTCATGGGTTTCAGTCTGACACAGTTTAGCTTCTTAAAGAATGGGGTTGGATGGGCAGGTCTTGAAACCGGCTTCCCTGTAGCAGTCTCACTGGCTGCCATTTGGAATATAGCAGAGATAACTATTCAACCACATTAGTCTGCAATTGTAATCTCCTCCTTCCTCTTGAATTCTCAATAACAGGAAATAATGAGTTGATGAAACAGGACCTCTGCTTCTTCACAGGAAGGGATTCCACTCCTTTCTTTCTGTCCTGTATTTTCCATGCTAAGTGGCGAATTTTATCTGAAACTAAAATCATCCACAAAGGAAGGTACATGTGAAATAAGTTCAGTGCTTGCCTATGCTTGTCTCCTTTTTTAGGATTTTATTTTTTAATGCAGTGTATTCAAATACAAAGAATTCAAATTAACTGTAAAGTTGCAGCTGATTTTGAACATATGAGAAACTACTATCCATTATGGAACATCCATTCTCCTAAATTTGACCAGGGATAAAAGGATGAAGTACCTATTCCTTTCCCTAGTTCTCACATTTATCGTCCTAATCTCCTATGCATAGCAAATACCTGTCTTCAGGGGTTTGGGATACCATATGAATTTATACAGTATAATAGATGCATC
>NW_007731123.1:149724-150341 GCF_000696425.1 Galeopterus variegatus | reverse complement strand
AAATACCTGTCTTCAGGGGTTTGGGATACCATATGAATTTATACAGTATAATAGATGCATCGAAATGAATCAAAAGAAAACTGGAATTTCTTAAAGTATTAAATGGCCCCATAAGTATTATACATACTGTATTCATATTTTTCTTGTTGAATCCAGCCCATAAGGACATAACTTCACTACACATCACCCCGAGTATTTTATTGTTGCAGATTTTGGTGGAAGATATCTTCCTTTTCTCATCTTCTAAAAAGACACCTTTGGTACCAAAGAAAGCCTGTGAAAGTAAACAATAATTATCTTTTCAATAACCACCTTCAGACTTCCTGACATTCCCTTTATTCCAGGAATGAGCCATACTTGGAGATCTATTTCTATTTGTATTTGCTGTTTGGTACAAGGAGACCAAGTCATTCAGGAAAAGTGACTTAGGAAACCGTCTGCAAATGAGGAAGATCATCAAACACTATTTACAAGGAGATTGCATTAAGGGCCTCAACCCCAAATTCACTTCTCCATGGGGAAGCTCCCATGTATTCTGACCAATCAGTGATTGCCGACATTTATTTCTCATTCCTTAGTAAGAAAGGTGGAACAGTTTCTTCTTAAATTCAAATACT
>NW_007731123.1:136394-148372 GCF_000696425.1 Galeopterus variegatus | reverse complement strand
AAAAGGGAGGTTTCATCACTCGTGCTCACACTAACAATTCAATACAACTGGTCTCAAACCAATCATTAGGCCCTGTGGAAATTCTTCCTTGTGTTAGCTCACAAATAATTATTACTTTTTTTCCATTCCTATTACTCCATCCCAAGCCAGAGCCTCATCTTATTATATATGAATTACTGTGGTACCCTAATTGGTCTGCTTGACTTCATTTTGGCCCATATCTATTCTATCCATCACCCCAAATTCAAAGGGCAATCTTGGTAAAATACTATGCTCATTGTGGTAAGGACCTCTGTAAAGAAACAAAGACAAACAGGAAAAACCAAAACAACCTCTTAATAAATAAAATTCCGAATCCACAATTGGCAATCAAACCCTTGAAAAATAATTGATAAATACTTGAGTGAGAAGTTGAGCTGTAAGATATTTAGGCTTTGGAATCTTAGCTTTAGTAAATTAGTGCAAGCTCCCATAGGGGAAGAATTATATTAGTCAGGCTTATCTAACGTCAAAGTTGGGGACATCAGTGATCATACGTAACTTGGAAGAGTGTCTTCCATTTGGGCATTGTGAGTCCGTTGACCTGCCCAGATAAATGGAACAAGAAAACTTGTGAGTAGACTGTATATTGACATAGCATTCAGCTCAGCTAGAAATCCTAACATATACTCAGCTCTGTTAGTGATTGGGTATAGTAAATTGTAAATGGGACCCGTAGACACTATGGCACGGACATGCATTCACACGGGCACACACACATGCAAACACATGCTCACACAGTTTGATTTCTGTAGATTTTATCTAAATTTTCTACTTTTACTTCATAATATATTTTAAAATAGTAAGGATCTATGATTCAAAATGAGATCCTCAGGTACATTTTTTTGAAAGGAGGAGCCTACCTTGATTGCGGAATTCGAAAGTAGGAAAAAACTGGTAAAAATACCCGTTGGGTATTTGAACGAGATCACAGGACCCAAGGCAAAATTCATTTTGATTCTCTGTGCCAGTTCAGGCATGGTGGAAAAGGCTACAAACCCTGAGAGAACAGGAGACAAGACAATCTTGTAAAAATTAGAAATACTTAAGCAATGTTTCTACTAACAAAAGTGGAGCTCTGCTTAGTCATTTTTGTCCTTCTATTGTGATGATCTTGGGGATGAATTGAGAGATTCTTCTGAGTTATTCTGCAAAGATAAACTGCCTACCATCCTCTCTACTCCCAAATCCCCAATTTTCTATTATTCTATTGATGGACCATTTAACCTGGTTGGGGGAAATGGAGTAGCTGGCGGGTTAAAGGTGAGGGATAAGCTGTGGAAGCAGCCGCTGCTGGTGAACTGTAGGCAGCCTGTCTCCCCAAGTGCGAGGTAAATGCTGGCAATATTATCATTTCACCCCTGACTCTGAGATGCCAGAACGCGTCACAGAGCTTCCAGAAGTAAATTATCAGTTCATAGGAGGTGAATTAGTCAGTTCTTTCTGCACCATCGTCCAGCTATTGCACAGGTTTTTCTGCTCCCAGTGCCTTGTTGGATGTTTACAAACCCTACAGACTCATCTCTGCTTCCAAGAAGGAAAGGGCTTTCCCTGGGTCCGTGGTAGCCCCAGTAAAGACCAGGTGTCTGCATTTCCTCTGCTCTTTCAGCAGCAGCACTGTGCCTATTTATAGCCCTTGTGAGGGTGAGGGTGGAGATGGGTGCCACGCTGGAAAAGTCATGTGGAGTATCTGTATATTTTGGTTTCCGGAGGTGCCTTCTTGGGCCTCCTTTGGAGTGTGTGTGTGTGTGTGTGTGTGTGTGTGTGTGTGTGTGTGCGCGCGCGCACGCACGGAGGTGCCTTCTTGGGCCTCCTTTGGAGTGTGTGTGTGTGTGTGTGTGTGTGTGTGTGTGCGCACGCGCGCGCTCGCAAGTGCTGAAACGTTAAAACTATTTTGTTCAGGAAAAGAGAAACTATAAAAATTCACTGAGCAATTGATGTCGCGCTCGCAAGTGCTGAAACGTTAAAACTATTTTGTTCAGGAAAAGAGAAACTATAAAAATTCACTGAGCAATTGATGTAAACACTCTGAACCAGGCATAATACTTCCCCCAGAGGGTGTTTGGAAATCCGTGGGGGTGAGATTTTTGATGGTCACACTGACTGGGGAGCCCTATTGACATTTGGTGGGCTGGGGCCTGGGTTGCTAAATGTCCTACAAAGAGTGGGTCCTTCTCACAAAACAAATCTTTCTCTGCTAAATTAGTGATCACTGAAAAATTTCATGCCCTAAATGTAACACAGAGCATTGCTGATCAAATTCTCTCGTTTTCTTTGTAGGTCAGATATAAGAGCATGTCTAAATCCTACCTACTTTTCCAGACCCGATTCAAGCCATCCCTCCTCTGTACATTGCTCCCCAGCGCCCACACACCCCACTGGTAAAGCCAGACTGACCTGGTTTAATCTGTGGTCTGCGTCTTATGTGCTAAGAGACCTTGGGAAACTCACTTAATTTCTTTGAATTTTTGTTTCCTGTGCTATGTGGTGAAGACAATACTAGCAGGATTGTTCTGAAGATTAGAGGGAGATATGATGGGGAAGGGGCTGAACAGCGGGCCCTACACATAATGAATGCTGTGTAAGTGTTAGATATTATAGTACAATATTTGCCTATCAGTGGCATTTTTAGCATTTATTAGTTCTTTGCTACTCTTTTAGTACATGCTCTTTGATGCTCACTGCCTGTTTCAAACTTATAAACTATCAATATAAATTACTGATAAATATGCATTTGTTGATGATGATGGTGATGATGAAAATATTGTAAGAATATTTGTTTCTTTCAGTTTTACTCAAACTAAAATATTGCATTTTCAATAACTTATTCTCTTAAAATTGGAAACCTCACTATTTAAAATAATTTTTAAAATTTCTGCTTAGTGCTTACATCTAATTACTATGCCATAAATATTAAATCACACACTAAATAGACAAGCCCAGTTGATTTATTATAGTAAGATTTTTGTTCCAACCCATAAACAAATGTAACCATATCTTTTCAATTTGTTCAGATATAAGTCCCTTTTTATTTTTATTTTTTTAAGTCCCATTTTGGTTGTGAGGAAGGTATGATTGATGTATATTTTCCATTCTTCAGGGCATTATGCTTTATTTTTTCAGCCCACAAGGAATCTAGAAACTTACTCTTTAAAAATCACTTCTTTGGATTTGGGGCACATTTTATTCCTGGGACATTACATCATCATTACAAATGTGCAGCTGTGACCAGAGATTGGAGGAAAGGTTTGTCCTACATACAGTCTCTGGACTGCAGGTTCACAGCAACTTAGAGCACCAGGGCTATTCCCAGCATAGGACAGAGAATTAAGGGCACTATAAATAGCAGTTACTCTATTCCAATTTAAAGATGAACTCCTGTAAGACTCTGGTAACATTGGCTGTTGTAAACATACCTATAGTAGTGCCAAGTGAATGTCCAATGAAATACAACTTCTCCTGACCAGTTTTATTTACAATGAAGTCTATTATTCCTGGGAGATCATATCTGGCCATTTCGTCAAAACTGCAAAATAAAACAGGGGCTTATAAATACATGCAACTATATATTTAAGACTCAGAGTACTTGCTCACTCTTTCTTACACACAGAATTCTATGCTGTGTACTTATTCACTGTGTATTTCATCATTTATCCAATTAAATGTAGGCTATTGTAGATTTTATTTTTGCATTTATATATATTTACTTCCTAATAACAGGAACAATTTCAAGACTTGTGTGTGCTATCTGAAGTTCACTATTCCTCACTATTCCTCCTCTTCATTCCCTCCTCTTGCTTTCCTTTGCCTTCCCTTTCCCCATCTAGTTTGTATGCTTCCACTTGTGACTCCCCCATGGGACCTCAAACTCTTAGGGCCATTTAATTTCCATCTTTGGAAACAGGACTGTTGTAAATCATGATTCTACCATTTTGAGCTGAATAGCTTTCAATAGGTTACTTAAGTGCTTGGAGTCTAAGTTTCCTCATTTGAGAAATGAATAGGATATTGCCCGGTTTATGAGGCTGGGCTGCTGTAGGGGTTGGGTAATATGAAAGTGCTAGTAGGCACTCAATAAGCTATTGCTATATGAGTATTTTGTCCATATAGAGATATATTTAATAAATACCAAAATTCTTAGTACCAGTTCAGCCAGCATTAATAAAGGAGAACAAAAGGCCTACATAATAGTCAAATCAGGTACTTCATGAGCTAGAGGCCTGTTAATTAAAAGAACATCTGAGGAAATATCTAGATTTGTACTCCTGAATATAAAAGAATTATTGTGATGCCTTAAAGTAAGTCCTAAGCTCCCAGTCAAAGACAGGTGACAATACTTCCTGATGCTTGCCCCTACCAGAGAGCTCTAACCCTAACAGTTTATAGAAAATACTTCCATTAAAGGAAAGAGTCAACATAGCAAAAGATTCTTCTTCATTGCCCATTAACAGGGTTTTTAAAACCTCATATAGGAGTTTTCCTGAAAATGGTATTCTGTACAATTTCAACCATAGTTTCTCTAAATAAATGTAGTACTGATACATATCATCTTTGCAAAATTGATTGGCTACCCAGGAGAAGAGAGTTATAAAAATATCACTAGGATGAATATAAGCTTCATGAGGTCAGGGATTTGGTCTGTTCACTGTTTGTGAAGAGTGCATACAGTAGGCACTCAATAAACATTGGTTGAATGAGTGCATGCATTGGTCATAGAAATTTTCCGAGCTGTCCCTTGGTATATACAAGGGTACATCTAAAAGATCATGGAAAAATATAATTAAAAGATAATATGAATCTTTCCATGAACTTTCTGAAGATCCCTTGGATTTATAATGTATAAATTGGACAGAACTGGATGTTAAAATTTATCTTGTTAGAAAAGCACAATTTGCCCATGGGAGAATCAGTGAAAACCAAAGTTTCTTGCTGTTTCTTTGAGATGTTAGTAGAAACTATAAGGAACTATGACTCCAGGTATTGTATATTAGTAATATTGTCCATGCTTATATTTAAAGAAATTGTCTCCAATTTTCCCCTTGACTTTTCTTAGAATCAGTTTACCTAAAAGCCCAGAATTCCTCTTGAGTCTCTGAGAGTGTTTTGTGTTTTCTTGACCAAGTGTTCCCCCGACTGTTTCCCATCCACACATCGTAACCTGCATCTGCTAGAAGGAATCCAAGGCTTCCATTGGCAAAATTCTCAAGCCAGTAGGCACTGTCTGCAAACAGGGCATGCTGCATGTATACAACTGGGCGGGGACCTGGGGGAAGAAGGTGTGGAGAAGGAGAAAGAGAGAAGGAGAAATTTATAATAAATACACTGTTTCGGAAACATTATAGAAACACGCACACACACACAGGATAAAAGCAAAAACAATATTCACTTTCCCCGTCATTAGTGTAGAGCAATATAGGAGAAGGAGAAATTTATAATAAATACACTGTTTCGGAAACATTATAGAAACACGCACACACATGCACACACACACAGGATAAAAGCAAAAACAATATTCACTTTCCCCGTCATTAGTGTAGAGCAATATAATCACATAAGTTCACTTTCTTGAGCACATACTTTGTACCTGATGTTACGCTGACTGATTTATATGTATTAGCTTATTAAATTCTTAAAATAAATCTATAAAGTAGCTGCTATTTTGAGGAGCCTCATTTTACAGATGTGAAAACCAAGCCTTAAGGTAGTTGAGTAACTTTCCCAGGGAGTTACCAGGTAACAGGTTCAAGGCAGGGACTCAACCCCAGTTCGGTTTCATGTCAAAGCTTGTAACTTCTTGTAACTGCTCTGCTTTATGTATTCATATATATATATATATCTCCTGGGTGTGGCTTACAGAGATTTGTTGTGTTGGTTAATATATCTCCTCCAGGGAAGAAGAGGAGGTGAGTGTATATGGGCTTGAATTAATTCCTCACCAAACTTCTACCCAAATCCCCAGCCTCTGTCCACTGAAGAACATTTGAAAACTACAATACTAGAATCAGTTCAACATCCCTCCACCAACTCCCACATTCCTAAGGGAGAGAGTATTCAGGGAGATGAAAAGAGCCAGGGTTGAAGGTTCAGAAAAGGCACTGTAATTTAGTGGTGATGAGCACAGGCTCTGGAGCCAGGCTGCCTGGGTTTAAATTCTGGTTCTGTGACTTTGGGCCTGTTACGTAACCTGTTGTGCCTCAGTATCAGCATCTGTAAAATGCTGACTATTCATAGTACCCACCTCAGAGGGCTGCTGGGAGGTTTAACTGATTTAAAGCATTTAAAACAATACATTTAACACATGGTTTTTAATTCCAAATCTTTCCAACATTCTCTTTCCTGAAGCAAAACCTTTCCTATAAAAATTTTCTCCTTTCATATTTCTCAGCTTTCTCCTCACCCCCAACCTGTGCCTGGTATTGCCAGATTTCACAAAGAATAAAAACAGAGGTAAACAAAGGAGCCAAGATGCTCTGTGAAATTTGCATTTAAGATAAACAGTGAATAACATTTTAGTTTTAGCATATCTTAAAATTAGACTTATCTGAAAAAATCCTTGTTTATCTGACATTCAAATTTAACTGGGTGCCCCTTATTTTAACAGGTAAAACTATCCACATCCCACTCTCATTTTTCACTCTGACACTCTTGAATGACAAGTTTCCTTCTTAGAAGGAGGGAATGTCAAACAACATGATCTTAGCTGCCAATAATGTGGATGGTGGGAGCGGACATGGTATACGTAGTTGCCAACAGATGATTTGCCATTGAGCCTTTGCAGATATTTTCTTATACTTATCTTCCTCTCCTCAGAAATTTTGCAGTTAGATTCCCCTTGTAATGAGAGTAATTCCCCTGCTTTTGCGTGGCTGGTTCCTTATTCTAGAATTCAGGCCTTATTAACACCATGCTCTTTCATTCCATAAACCAACTGTCCCTTAGATCAAAGCATAGGTGAATGTTAAGGTTGTCATTCCTGAAAAAAGTTTCTGACATGCCACTTCTATTTAACTTGCTTTTATATCCTGCAGAGGGGCCCACGGATTTTAGTAGGCAGGAGAGGCTCTTTTGGGGTACCCCGCTGTCAACTTCATACAACCCAGGAAATTTCTTTCCGACAGTGAGGATATCCACTTTCCTAGAACACAGCAATTTTCCACATGAGAAATCAGTAATGAGCTTACAAAACATAGGCTTCACCTTTGCCTTTATACCCTAACAAGCGAGCCCAGCTGTAGTCAGCAAGATCAGTCTTGCCTTTTGTATTTTTAGGTTCTTGCCTGTCTTTGGAGAATTCGAGGGAAATGAGGGAGCCTCACTCTATTTAAAGACTAATCCAATAATTCAAACCCATTTTGATAAACCAGTCACTCTCTTGATGAACAGCCAGCACTAAATCTTTGTCATATTGAGTCGTCCGTCTCAGGAGAGACATATCTTGTACCTGTGCTCCTAGCATGTCTTCGCCCGTAGGGAATTCTGTTGACAAGTAGTATGTACCCATCTTTGGTGGTGACCTCATGCTCTTCACTGGGATAGCCATTGTAGGTGATGATTTCACTCTGCCCAGTGGAAATACAGGCATTAGCTGAACTTATTCTCTAAAGGATATCAAAAGGAACTAGAACAAAGCATCTGGTGAATTGTCTAGAACCTGTGGCCCCAGGTAACTGTAAGATTGATTTACTACATAAAGTCTTGATAAACATAAGTCAAATTTTAGAAAATATTTACTATTGGAAAATATTTTGGGGGGTGGGGAGAATGCTTAGCCATCACCCATTCTTTCTGACAAAGCCATATTCTCAAGTCAATTGTCTTTTGAGACCCCTCTTGATTTAAAGATAATAAAACTATAGACCAGTAGAAGACAGTCATATATATATCATCCAAATGGCTTGATATTCTTAAAATATAAATTCAAAAGATGAGGCGACATATGTATAAAACACAATCTGCTTTTTATTCCCCAAAAGTATTAGTTATTTAGCCAAAGAAGCAGATCTACCTAGCTTGACTCACAGCGATGTTAAAAACTTTCTACATTTTACCTGTTCTCTTATCAGAGATTTTCTGCTATAACAGGACCTTTGATAATCTCATTACCCATTGATGCTGTTTTTTTTGATGTTATTTGGCATTTTTCATGACTTACAGTATTCATCCAGACTTCAGGATTCACTGCATTTTCCAAATCAAAGAATTCACCAGCATTTAAAGTCCCACAAATCAAACAGGTTGTTGTTAAGAACAGCCACATCATAGAAATGCCTGGCATAAAACATTTAATATTCACAAATTAATTTTACTTATCAATGTTGATTAATGAAATGAAAATAGTGCCCTAATGGAAACCTGAATAACACCCTGAGAAAACTGAAAGTACATGGAAGGGAAAAAATAAAGTGAACTAAATTGGGGCACTATTAATCTATTTTTTCATGTAGAAGCTGTCTTAACATAGTTCAGTTCTTAAAATGGAATGAATTTAAACTAGTATGGATTACTTATTTTACCTTTTTTTTTATCAAAATTTTTTGTTTTATTTTAACTAAAGTTTTTCAATTATTTAAAAGTCTTTGTTCACCTCTGAGTTGCCAGAATACCTAAAGACTCAGAGAACAAGTTTCCATACCCTGGCATGGTAAAAAGTGAAGTTACCCCCTGGTCTAGCCCAGCATTTCATGTAGCAAACAGGAACGACACACAAAGGAAGCCTCAACCAAACAAGCTCACGATCACTTTCCAGTGATGTGACTCTTCCTCATTGGGACACCCAAAGGGAAATTGTGCACATCCATGTGCAGTCTCATTTCCTCACGTTGGTTTAAAAGCAGGTCTCTTCAAAGGTGTGCCAACCCCGTAACTTTATTACAGAGTGCTCCTAATATGAGTGCTGCAGTCAAATGGCCTGAATTCGAAGTTCAGCTTCACCACAAACAAGATTTCTGACCTTAGGCAAATTATTTAGTAGCTTTGTCTCTTGATTTCCTTGTTAGTAAAATTAGGATAATAGTGTAACCTACTTCATAGGATTATAGTGAGGATTAAGTAATGTAATGTATATTGCACATTCAGTGCAGTGTAAATTCTTAATACTTTCACTATTTTTCTTATTCTAAGAATAAGCAAGAGAGTAATAGCAGAGAGCTTTTACTGTAACAAATTAATGTCTGATTCAAGATATACAGAGTTTACTTTTGAGGCTAAATAGCTTTCCATACATTTGTTATCTGGTTGAAGATGATTTTATATCTGTAAATGCTATGTCATTTAAAATTTTTTTCAAACTGATAATAGCTCATTATACTGAGTGTTTACCTAATGCTAGGTATTGTCCCAAATAGTTCATATATGTTATTTAAACCTCAGAAAACTTTATAAAGTTGGTATTATTATTATCCTCATTTTATCAATGAAAAAAACAAAGGCTTAGAGAGATTTCAGACCTGCCCAAGCTCAGAGCCAACAGGTGAAAGATCTAGGATGAGCATGCAGCAGCCTCAGTGCACAGTCCCTGCACCTGACCACCACTCCCAGCTGGCCTCCCAGTTGTGATAAATCTCCATCTTACCTAGTTAGGTGAGCTTCACCTGCTCCCGAGGATTACTTATCGATTAGGAGCTTCCGAGCTTTTGCTTTCAACATCAGGCTGAAGAGTGAGACGTGGTTGCAGTGACAGTTAGAAGCTAGAGAGGTGACAAACAGGAAGCTTGTGGAAAGGAGGGACCCTTGGACTGTGACACACAGCAAGGCGTCTCCCGGACACACCAAATGCCATGATACACTTGCGAGGTTGGGAAATAATGGTCTACATGGTGCCAAACAACCAGTTTGACTGAATCCTTCATGTTTCCACTGAGTGTCTGCCACTGTTGGGAGTGTTCAGCAGCATTTCCAAACCAGTGCATCAAACAGGGAAGGAGAATATATTCAGGATTTTAACGGACAAAATCAGAGATAATAGTATCTCCCTTCCCAATCCTACAGCATAACTACCAGAATCAAATGAAGCAACGTATGTGAAAGTACTGGTGTCAGTCTGTAGTGTATAGGGATGTGCATGACTGTAACTCAGTTGAGAAGACAAGGCAATCCTGATTCCTGCCTCTTGAGGCCAGAAGGAGCTCCGAACTAGCAGTGTAACAGAGGAAACCAACTCACACCCCAGGGGGATTTGGCCTGCTGTCAACTTTGGAGCAACCACTGTGGTTACTGACCCACCAACCACTTAACCACTGCCTTAAACAAGGTAGAAATGGAGATCTGAAGAGATAACGACAATTTAGCCCCAAATCCCACAGGAAATACCAGATAATGGAGGGACGTGTGCCTCAATTTTCTACCTCACTTTGTATGCCCATAGAGTCAAAGCATTAACTGAACTCTTTCATCTCTCAGCATGAAGAATAGAGAACACTATGTTGCTACCCAGTTTGATACAGGAGTTTCAGTTCTGTACTTTGAACTCATCCTCAAATCCTTTCAGAAACAAAGGAGTTATTCATATTTGTCCACATCCTAAGATCTCTTCCAGTTGAGTGGGATATTTCACGCCAATTAAGCTAATGTGGAGTACAAGAAAACGCTCAGCTTGTTAGAACAGGGAAAAGTTTTGTACCACTCTATACTCATTCAGTTTTTGATGAATGGCTCAATTGTGGTTTGCTCTGATTGGCAGTACGATGACATTGGTGTGTGGACTTGCCTGAAATCTCTCACGGCTGTTGACTTTAAAAACAATTCGTTCTAAAGAAACTTTAATGAACTCTTCAAAAAGTTCTAGGAAGCACAATGTTATTATTATTATTAATGTTGACTTGCTGCTATGACTTCATGTGGAAATAGCATGAATATAATTCAACTTCTCAGGTCTTTACAGATTGTAAGCTAGCTTAAATCTCAAATGAATTTCTACATTGTCAACTTATACTCCTTCCTCAGCTTTGAAGGTTATTTGAATACTTTGGAGAATTCTTCCATTTTTTGCTTATATAGAAACAAAGCCATATCAAATAAATGAAGCTAACCTTTCCCCTTATGTTTCACCACTCATCTATAAGCTTGTTATTTTAGTAAGTATTCAATGTATTATTGAATATTATATATTATTATACATAATATATTATTATTATAATATGGAAGGTTATTATTATATATTTTAGTATTTATATTAAGATTAATTAAAATGAAATAAATTAAAACTTCTTTCTTTGGCCCCATGGAATACAAACTGGTAGCCCCTACTCTCTAAAAGCTCAAAGATTCCTGCTTTTCCCCCCCCCCCATAAAACCAGGTGCCCTGTACCGGCACGCTGCTGAAGAAACAAAAAAAAACAGATGCTGGTATTAGAGCTGGAAAGGATCTTGGAAAAAAATGTATATAAGGTGCAATCTTTCAGAAGGCTTGAATTATTTCTGATATCTTGGCCCCAAAATCCTATCACAGCATGAACAAATTGTTTACTGGTAGCTGCCCATTCAATTATCAAGATGGCTAAAAACCATGTTTGAACATATATCCTTGCCTTTGGTGTCTATCTGTGAAAGTTATTATAATTTTCCTTCCAATGTTCTAATTCAAAACACATTTGCTATTACAAAGTCTTATCTTTTTGTCTGTTTGATTGCTTCTTTCACCCCAAAGACTGTTTTTTCTTAAAACATGACTTCATGTCAAAGGGAGCATACTTTTTCCTTGAAAACAACTCAAAGTTAAAAACATTAGGCCATAACCAACAAAATAGAAACAAATGAGAATTTTGAAAGAATAAATAATTTCAAACCTCACACTTTTGAGACAAATTTGCTTTGTCAAAAACAGTAAAAGGCAGGCCGGCCCGGTGGTGCACTGCTACAGTGCGCCGCTTGGGAGCGCGCTGGCGCTCCTGCAGAGGGTTCAGATCCCACATACAGACCGGTTCCTGCTCACTGGCTGAGCG
>NW_007731123.1:133909-135763 GCF_000696425.1 Galeopterus variegatus | reverse complement strand
AAAAAAAAAAAAAACAATAAAAGGCATTTCATGAACAGGAATTGGAATTTGTCCCTTGCTCACTAGATAATTTATCTAATCCATTTTGTACCCTAAAATTCAAATGGGGCACAAAAGAACCATTAGCGTGCATTGGTGTGTATGTGTGTGTGTGTAAACTAATTAATTAGCACACTTTGGCTTGAGGGAAAACATTTTAAATTACATTTAAAAATTTTCTTTACTCATAAAGCAAAGTTGGCAATGTTCATGATTTCTATAAGAAACTGTGTTGTTTTTGAGACCAGCTATTAGAGTGGAACATGTTTTCTTTAATGTTGGTAAAAATGAATCTTCATTACAACACCACTATACTATACCCATCTTCAAAAACAGCATGGCTATGATAAAGAGGCAGAAAATAGAAATGACAAAAGTTCTGCTGATCATAAATAACTGAAATACTAAAGGTTTTTGAATAGGCTGTAATGAGCTAATTGAACATACACCCATCCCAATCCAAAATAGTCAAAGGGAAGATCACTCACATTTAAAGAGAAGTTATTACCAAGAGTGCTGGTGGCTGTTCTTGATGACATCCATGTCCTGGAGTGGCTGGATCATGACTCTGTTTGTGGCAAAGGCCAAAGCTTTGTGTGAATCAAGAGGAAGGGCCATTCTATTAAATAGGAGGAAGAACATGCCATCTATACCTCCAATAGGTCTACCTGCCCCACACTTCTTGCTTAATGTGCAGTATCTGTGTATGGTATTCTCTAGAGGTCATTTTGTATTTGAATTTCTGTAGGAGGTATATTCAAATGGAGATTCTTTTTTAAAAAACACACAGAACACTTAGCCAGAAATTCAAGTTGGATCTCATTTTAAATAGTCTCATCCAATTTGCGTGGGTAAATAAATGGTGATTGGAATGTGCAAGGAGGTAACATTGGTGGTTTTGATATATACTTTTGTTTCTTTCTTAATAATCTATTTTGCCAAATTACTGTTAAATCACCTTCAAATCTTGCCAGCACCCCTGAAAATAGATATATAGCTTTTGGTGTCAAAGTATCTTGATTTCATCCCTCCCCTAATCACCATCACCATCAAAATTTTTGCCAAATGAGTGAATAAACGAATGACTAGATGAGCCTAGAAGTCCAGAGAATGTAGCTTAGTTATTGATGAATATTAATAGCTATTATTATTATTAATAGTGAATTATTAATTATTTATTGAGCATTTACTATGTGTCAGCTGTTTTACTTTGATATGCTATCAGATCCAAATTCTATTGGATCTCTTTGCTCTTAAGTGTGCTTCGAAGGAAATTTTTCTTAATATTATCTAGTAAATTTAATAAGAGAAAGGAAATTCATGGGGAAAAAATCAATCTTGTCCTGTTTTTTAACTAAATTGGAATAGGTACACCATTATTCACAGATTGCATAGCACACTAATTCAATAGAAAATTTCTACTTTATAGCAGTTTTTCTCCTATTCGGCCTCCAAATTACCCTTAAACCTGGTGACAACTATAGCGCAATCTGATAACTTTCACACAGTCTGTATTATCCCATTTCTCCATAAATTTAAAAAATCTTGGGGCTGGCTGGCTCTCTCAGTTGTTTGGAACATGGTACTGATGACACCAAGGTCCAAGGTTTGGCCAACCAGCAAAAAACAAAACAAAACAAAACAAAATCTTATAAATGCAGAATTATTCCAGTTTTTCTACAAATAACCAGATTTTTTAGGGGATAATTACCTTGCTCTTTTTTCTATCTCAGCATTGTCCAATAGAAACACAATGTGACCTACATATGTAATTTAAATTTTCTAATGGCCACATTTTAAGAAAATCTAAAGAAA
>NW_007731123.1:132209-133547 GCF_000696425.1 Galeopterus variegatus | reverse complement strand
ATAATTACCTTGCTCTTTTTTCTATCTCAGCATTGTCCAATAGAAACACAATGTGACCTACATATGTAATTTAAATTTTCTAATGGCCACATTTTAAGAAAATCTAAAGAAAAAGGTAAAGTAAATGTTAATACACTTTATTTAAACCAAAATATTCAAAATATTATCATTTCAACACGTAAGCAATTTTATGAGATACTTTCCATTCTTTTTTCACTCTCAGTCTTTGAAATATGGTGTATATGTTACACTTTCTGCACATCTCAATTAGAACTACCCTTTTTTTTTTTTTCCACTTAGGATTTTTCTTTTTATTTTAACTTCTCAATATACATTGTAATTGATTTTTGTGACCCTTTACCCGTTCCTCTTCCCCCCTACCCCTCCCCTCCCTCACATCATATCTGTTCATTTAGGACTACACATTTTAAGTACCTGATAGCAGCATCTGACTAGTGGTTATATACAGGACAATACAGCTATATTACGAATTGTGCTTGTTTCTTTTCTTTTTCTTTTTTTTTTCCTCAAACTTTTCTTCAACCAGATTCTTATATTTTGAGTACTCACCCCAAATACATAAATTTGTATCATATATTTACTTTGAACTTAGTACCTATGTTCTGAATCATTCAATATGTCTTCTCAAGAGCTTGGCCCCCACTCTGCCATTGAGATTTGAGTCTTGCTGGCCAGCAAAAAAAGACATTTGCACAAACATTTAGCTACAATTCTTTATCAAAAGCACAACATCCACCAGTGCACTCAGGATCAGTAGATCTAGAAAGATAGCTTGTTACATTGGCTCTACTCAAAAACAAATGCTAAACTATTGTTTAACAGTATTTTAAAAAAGTAATTTGACATTTCCTGATAAAATACCACAAAATGATTACACCATCATTTATATATATGATTGACAGTTTCCTGGATCTAACTCTTTTGAGAGTGTCATTGAATAAACAGCAGCTACATGTGTGTGTGTGTGTGTGTGTGTGTGTGTGTGTGTGTGTGTGTATAGCACCTGTCTTGAGAGGTTTTGCTTTAAGACCGTATCGACACAAATTCACTGATTGTCCTTAATAGACTGAGCCCCTAATATAGAAGGGAGAAAACATTTGTCCATGGCTAGTTTTGTGTTTCCACACAGCTGAGTAATAGCTTTATCTCTACCTGAACCACCACAATCTTCTAACCGGACTGCCTGCATCTGTCTAACTCATCCTCCACATTGCAGCAATTGTCATCATTTTATTTTATTTATTTATTTATTTTTCCTTTTTTTTGTCTTTTTCCGTGTCCGGCAACGGAGCGCAACCCTCAGTGTCGCCCCCGCAC
>NW_007731123.1:129912-130625 GCF_000696425.1 Galeopterus variegatus | reverse complement strand
GCAAAAGATACAGTTCTCTAGATAGGTGTAGTTCTTGATATAAATTATAAATATGTGTTTTGGCATATGCTCTGCAGCTGCTTGTAAATTTCAGTTGCGTGACTCAGCATGTGTAAGTGCAGTCATTGCTGGGACAGTGACAAGACTGGATGTCAGGATATGCCAGTCTGATATGCTATAGTCACTAACGAAGTACCTCCCTGGGAAGCTTTTTTTGGTTCCTGGGCAGCCAGCCTTCCCCTGTCAAGGCCCACATCTCATTTAATCTCCTCCCTTTCACATCTGTAGCCACTTTGTTTATGCTAAGAAATTCTTGTGAAATGAGTCTTAGCCAAATATATATTAATTACATGTCATAAAAGTACCCCAGTTTCTACAGGACTCAATCATGTGCTTCATAACAGAGAGGACACTCCCAGCCATTAAACAACTATTCATTGATCACCCACTCTGTGCTTGGGTGATTGTTTTCCAATGCTATTTAAAGGAATAAAATAAAATTCAGCACTAATCAATGCAAAATTCAATGACTGGCATCTGATAAAAACTATTAAGCATGCAATAAATGAAGTAGGACCCATTTTTCTCCATAACCAGGAGAAAAATAAATCTATGGAACAAAGTTATAAATGACAGAGATGATTGAATAAATAGAAGGTATGTTAAAATATATATTAAAATATGCTAACTATACTCAAGGCTTTAAAAAAAAA
>NW_007731123.1:111910-128421 GCF_000696425.1 Galeopterus variegatus | reverse complement strand
AAAAAAAAACCCCAAAAATAAAGAGGAGAGAGAAGATATAAAAAACAACCAAGTGGGATTTCTAGAGATGAAAAATACAGTATCTAAAATAAAAATGCACCAGATATGATTACAGCAGATTAGGCACTGCAAAAGAAAAGATCTGTGAAGGTGAAGAGACAGGAACAAACTATCTAACATGAAGCACACAGAGAAAGAACAGCAGGGAAAACACACGGCTACAGTAACTTGTGGGTCATCAAGTGGTCTAACACACATGTCATTAGAGACCCAGAAAAGTGGGAATATAGAAAATATATGAAGAAATAATGACAAAATTTTTTTCAGATTTGATAAAAACTATAAATCCACAGATTCAAGAAGGCCACCAAAGTCCAAGCCACCTTCCCCTCAAAACCACACCAAGACTCACCCTAATTAAATTACTGAAAATCATCGATAAAGAGAAACTGTTAAAAACAGATGAAGGGAAAAAAAAAAGTACATTAAGTCCAAAGAAATGAAGATGAGAAGCTACAGACTTATCAGGAATTACATATGCCAGAAGACAATGAACATTTTTAAAGCGCTGAAAGAATTGCAATAAAATATGAAACATGTCAATCCAAAATTCTATTCTTGGAAAAAAAAAACTTTTAGAAATGAAGGCAGAAGAGAGACTTTTTCAGGCAATCAAACACTGAGAAAATCGATCACTTGCAGATCTGCAAAATGAGAACAGTTCAAGGAAGTTCATTAGGCCAAAGGGAAATAAGTGAGATAAGGAATAAGGTCTATAAAGCTTTCAACCAAAGAGACAGAATAACGACAATTATTATTATCATTACCATCATTATTATTATATATTAACAATATCATTATATAGTTTTATAATTATATATATATAGTATAACTATATTATATATAACAATATTATATATAACAATATTATATAATTATAAAAATATATGTTTATAATTATACAAGATACAGTATCATACAATAAATAAAAATAAATATATACTTAGTATAATTAACACAATATCATATTTATTATATTATATAATTATACAATTGCTATATATTATTTATATTATATTAATACTATATATTAATAATAATTAGTATTAGTAGTTTCATATTGCTGTTACCAAATTACTACAAATTTAGCAGTTTAAAATAAAACACACTTATTATTTCACTGTCTCTGTGGGTCAGTAGTCCAGGCATGGCATAGCTAGGTTCTCTGCTCAAGGTCTCACTAGGCTACAATCAAGGTGTTGACCAGGTTTCAGGCAGAATTCATTTTCTCTTGGCTGTACTATTGAGGGCCTTGGTTTTCTGCTGGTTATCAGCTGGAGGCCTCCTTCAGATCCTAGAAGCCATGCACAGTTCCTTGCAATGTGGTTTCCTCAATACATCTGTTTATTTCATCAAAATAACAAGGAGAATCTCTTGCTCCAGTTTGCCAAGATGGACTCTCACATAATATAACATAATTAGGAAATGACATCCCATCACCTTTGCCGTATAACATAACCTAATCAAGGGTATGACATCTATCACATTTGCCACATTAGGGTTTGTCTACCTTTTTATTATTATTATAAAAGCCCACTTGCTTACAGAAAGGAAAGCGTATTTAATTTTGTGAACATTCCTCCATCAATCTAATTAGGTCTTGGTAAATTTCCTGGGGTGCATCCTGTCCAAGGTAAAAATCCACATGATTATAGTGTGGAATCATCTTGTGATAAATAAGATTGGCAATTTTAGGGAGTAAATTTTCAACATCCTTGGGATCAGCCACAATGTCCTGTCCACCACTCCATATTGCTGTAGGAATTTTCATCTTAGTAACGTTGTATAAAGGAGGTGTACGCTAAATGCAATGAAAGAGATAGAAAAAAAGGTCGTTTTTTTTTTTTTTACAGAAAACTACATTATAAAAGTAACATTAGCTATCAGCTTTAACCTAGTCATTCAAATACTGAAAGTACAGTTAGAATCGTTTTTTTTTTTTTTACAGAAAACTACATTACAAAAGTAACATTAGCTATCAGCTTTAACCTAGTCATTCAAATACTGAAAGTACAGTTAGAATACATTTAATGATATATAAACATTAACATTTAAAAAATATTCGAAAGCACTTTTTTTTTTCTTTTTTTTGTCTTTTTCCGTGTCCGGCATCGGATCGCAACCCTCAGTGTCGCCCCTGTACCGGACCAAGACCGGCAACGGGATCGCAACCCTCGGCGTTGCTCCTGCGCCTCACTCAGCCAGTGAGCGGTCTCTCTTCCTACCTCTCTCTCTTCCTCCCTCTCTCTCTTTCTCTCTTTCCATGAGCTCCCAATGAGGGAAGACCATGTGAACACACAGTGAGAAGGTGGCCGTATGCAAGGCAGGAAGAGAATCCTCACCAGAACCCAACCATGCTGGCACCCTGATCTCGGACATCCAGACTCCAGAAGTGTAAGAAAAAAAAATTCTGTTGTTTAAGCCACCCAGCCTTTGGTATTTTGTTATGGCAGCCCGAACAGAATAATACAACATGCAGCAAAATTAGGAGGAAGAGGTAACACAGACAAAGGTGTAGATCCTAAGAAAACTGTGACATTAGCCTGGGAGGGGTTTCTGATAGCACTAGAAATGTGCCGAGGGGAGACTCCTGACCAGGTGACTGTGCACCATGAGTTCTCTTAGAAGAGTAACAGTCAGGCAGAGCCCACTGGTGTAGTCATTCCAGGTGTTACTGTCAGTTGGTGGGCTGGTGTCTGGGTCTTTGCATTACTACATATTTAAGTGAATTACCTCTGCTCTGTAGTACTGGGACACCTCTGGTGTGGATTTAGGAGCAAGTGGTAAATGAGAACATGTAGCTTTGACAATGCAATGTGAAAGGCAAAGAAGAAAGTGAGTGTAGATTAGCAATGACCAGTAGTATGTGCAAGGGGGAGATGGGCTCTGGACAGCCTGGTGCAGGAATCCAAATGCAAAGTTCAAGAAATGAAAGAAGAGGCATGCTTTTCCTGACTATAATTTTCTCAGTAGAAGAATACAAAGCATAAATATTTAAATGCAAAGATGGAGAGAAATGAAGAGTAGAAAAACAATGCAACACAGAGGCAGCAACAAACATCAGCCAGCTTTGAGGTACATAGTGGGTCTGAGGAGCCCCTGAAGTCAGAATAATTTTATCAGCACCGCACTCTCCCGAGTGAGCCACAGGCCAGCCCCTAAAATAATTTTACTCCAATGATTGAATTACTCTGCTAAAGATAAAAGGGGAAGTCTACAAGGTGACAAAGGAAAAATGAATATCAAAATTTGGATTCAGGGCCGGTCCCCGGTCCGGTGCGGGGGCGACACTGAGGGTTGCGATCCGTTGCCGGACACGGAAAAAGACAAAAAAAAAAATTTGGATTCAAATGATATCTGGGAGGATTTTGGCCAAGAAATTTTTAAAATTTACTTTTTATAGTTGGCAAATACAAATTATATATATTTATCTAGAATTTTTTAAACTTATTTTCTTAGTAATAAAGGATTATTGGTGATTACACTGGTAATTACACCTGTCTAATTTATGGCGTTGTTATAGTTGTGACTATGGTGATGGCCTTATAAACATGCATGCAGTTAATACTGTTTGTTTTGCACTTTTCTTTTTTTTCCCCAAAGTCCCAAGCAAAAGATTTCTAACTGTACTTAAATCACCATGTAGTCATAATTTTGATTGACTCTATAAACACAAGATAAAGCTAATACCTGTGACCCAACTCTCATCCAAGCAGGTTTCTGAGTCTTATAGGGTAAGGTCATCATCTAAAACATTCCTAAAGAAACTGCATGCTCTTGCTAGGTCAAGGAATTGTTAATTACAAGAGAAAATAGTACTCTGACATAGTGTGTGTGTGGCATATGGTCCCCCCCCCGCCCCGCCCTGCACATGTAACTGTAGCAATTCAGGAGAAAAATTAGATTTTTCACACCAAAACCCACGTGTCATTGTTAAGTTTGAGCTCAGTCTATCATCAAGAAGCCAAAATCATGAATAGATTTCCTTACATACTGGGGGGAAGAAAAGCAATAACAGCAACACACATTTCCCTTTAATGTAGAATTTTTGCTTCAAAAGGTTTCATAGATAATATCAAGAAATATCTTGACACACCATTCCCTGGCAGATAGTGCTACTTCTTCCAAAGGAGGTATTTCTGACTGGTAAATCATTAATGATCCATCTGCTGATTTTTTGAAAAGTGGCTAGTAAATGATATCCCAATGAAATATTAGGACAGTGTTAGTTCATTTTATTAGAGATGGATAAGAAATCAGAGAATATGCTTTAAAAGCAAAGATCATGTATTTTTAATTATCTCTTTTAAGTATGGGGTTAACTAAGGGTTGTTTATTGAGAACAAATACGTGTAGTGGAAGAAGAATAAACTTTAGATCCAGAAATTCCTGGATAATATTCTGGTTGTTTACTGGCTAAATAACAGCCAATTTACCCAACCTCTCTGAGCCTCTGG
Organism: Galeopterus variegatus; assembly: GCF_000696425.1. Taxonomy (NCBI): domain Eukaryota; kingdom Metazoa; phylum Chordata; class Mammalia; order Dermoptera; family Cynocephalidae; genus Galeopterus; species Galeopterus variegatus. Next base: position 123,904 of record NW_007731123.1, on the reverse strand, counting down.
AAAAATGGAAATAATAACATTGACCTTGCAAAGTCATTGTGATGATTAGAAATAATGATACAGTGCACGGTAAGAACCCAGTAAGCAGCATGTGCTAACAGCAATAAACCACATCCAGTATAGTGAATGGGAAGTAGTAGGTGCTTAAGGTGTGGATACTGTTCCTATTATTTATTTGCAGTATGTGACTAATTATGATTGTTATTATTGTACCTGGTGGAAGTGCATCATATTCTGATCTGGGTTTCCCCAATCAAAAGCTTGAAGCCGACCAGTATTAACTGCCTAAAGTAAGTTAAGATAATAAGCACATTAAAATGATATAAAAAAAAACACTTAAAGGTCATAAACAAGAAATATACAAAGCAGATTGACATTGTGTCCCACTCATTAGGCACATAAGCTAAATTTCTATAAAGATTAATATGTCAAATAATATAAATGGTAAAAATTGATACTAATTCACAGAACTGACTGAATTACTTCCCCATGTGCCTAACCAATGAAAATCCTGACAGCAATGCCTTTAAATATTACAATGCTACACATAGAATTTTTTTACAAAGATGCTGACTTGAATGATTCTTGAATATCTTGGCTTCAGGAATTTCTATAATTTTTTTTAAAGACACCAGCTATACATTTCCTACATTAAAAAATTACTGTTATTATTATTAAACGACTTTGTACCTTATTATTCTCATCAGGTGGTATAAGCTATTATGATTATACTTCCTATCCTTAAACATTTTTGTCACTGTTGGAAGGAATGTCCCCCTCTGAGATCAGTCAGAATATCTGGGAATCATGCTCAAAACCCTGACACTGAGGACAAGAAGAATACAAGGGAGTAAAAGTAATGGAACATGAGGAGTCAATGCTGATTCCAGAAACCTCGGTGTGACAGCGGCAGGTGCCTGCAGAACCCTGCGGCGAGCTCTCTGGGAGTGCTCCTCAAGGATCTTGCAGAGGAATGTGCACTGATAAGGAACAGGAAACATGTACCTGGGCCCAGTGCAGCATATTCTGAACAGATGTTCCCGCGGGGCTCTGTGCCAAATACACATCCAAACGACTCTGCAAAGAGATTATTTCTCATCTGGAGGCTAATGAGATATTCATACCACAAGCAAACATTTGAGAAAAATTTGAATATTTTTCCTTTTTCTTTTTTCAAGAAAAAAACACGTACCATACCCTCTGGAAACATATTAATCAAAGAAGCCCATCTTTGAGAACTCACTCCTCCCCCTGCTCTGTTCTTCTGTCCTGGTCAGTGGCTTCATAAAACCCACAGAAGGCACCTCTCTGGTCAAAGACCAAGGTAAAGCACCTTTTCTTTCCAGATTCACCTCATGTAGGTCCAAGAGTGTAGGAGGTCAAGGGATAAGACCCCAGTGACCTTCTCTTTTACCCTGTGTCAAATCCCAAAGGACACTCAGAGAAAGCTGTTGATCATAAGACACTGAGAACAGATCTGAATGTTTCCTTTTGTTTTCTAATTTTTTAAATGTGGTCAATTTTCTTTTAAGTATAATTTCTTTGAAAGTTTGTGGGACAGAAGCCACTCAGTATATTTAGATTTCTTCTGGATCAAAAAAGAAAAAAAAAAACCATTTGATTCTCTCATAATTTCAATTGAATTTTGTTGTTGTTGCTGTTTTATATAGAAGAGTTATTTTTCCACCAAGGTGAGCGTCAGAAACATCTCAGAGCTTAAAAAAATTACACTCACTTATGAGCTACCCAAACCTAGGGCTGAGTTCTAGATATTTACATTTTTTCAAAGTTCCACAAATGCTACACGTGCATTCCTGGTTATGCTTCACTGAAACAAACATTTTTGCAATTGTTATAATATTCCATAATCCAGTCCTGAACAGTGAGACAAAAGGTGACATAACCATACATATGGACAATGAGGGCCCTCAAAGAATAGTTAAGGGTGTTATCTTGTAAAGTTTTTCTTTAGCAAACTGTTAGGCCATATTGATAGGGTGCTTTTGAAATTTTCCTCTTTTGTGTTTGCTTAAAGTTCTTTTGACTTATCTCTGCCTGTGATACGCTTTTATCTATGTGATATGCTTCCGTCTAAGTGATAAGTAAGCATAGTTTTCCTACTAAACTGAGAAAGTGAGAGAGGAATGTGGAAGGCATGCATGCATAAAAGGCCATTTGTTCTCTTTCAGATTTTCTCTTAGACTTTGACTCTTGGTAGTTTTACTATGCTATGCCCAGATGTTCTTTTCTTAATGTCTTGCTTCGGGTTTGTAGTCCTTCTTGACTTCATGGCTTGATGTCTTTTACAAGTTTAGGAAAATAAACTGCTGTTATTGCTGCAAATATTAGTCTTCCCATTCTCTCTGTCCTCATTCTGGGATTCTAGTTTCATGTATGTTAGACCTTTTCACCATGACCCTATATGTCTCATGTTTTTCTTTGTATTTTTTTTTTTTTTTTGAGAGAAGAAATAAGACTATGAGATAACTTCTCATAGGGAACAGTAGAAGGCAGGTTATAATAACATGAAGTCGCTGATAGAAAATAGCTGGCTTCCTAGAAGTCTACAACCAGCAAACATACCCTATAAAAATGAGGGTGAAAATATATATTTTTGGAGACTCTAAAACTGTGAAAGTTAATCACCAGCAAAGCTGCAACAAAGATAAAATATGGAGGAGGAAAAAAAAACCCTGCAGAAAACTTGGAGGTGTGAGAATTAATGAAAAATCACAGGGGTAAATTTGGATAATTTTAGAAGAATATTAAATATATAAAATATCAATAATAACAATGTTTTGTGCAAGTTAAAATATAGAGAGAATTGAAATTCCAGAAGCCATTACTGTTATTGAAATAAAGCTGGTCCTTAGTTCTTGAGGAAAAAAAAAAAAAGCCATCTGTAAATCGTGCTGGGAAGCAGGAAAATTTTTAATCGGTGCTTTTCTCTGACAGAGGGAGGGTAGGCTCTGTCTCTGCATAAGTCTGTAAGAGGGATGGAGACTGTCTTCTGCTCTGTCCCACCTCTGGGGAGTAAACAGTAACTTCTTTCTCTCTCCACTCCTTGGGGCAGCAAGTAGTAACTTGGAAAGGAAAAGATCTCAGATGACTTTACAGGAATCCTATACTGACCCCTCTCAGTACCCCTTGAACACTGAATCTGTAGCTGTCACTGAAGAGCCATCCCTTCATCCCTTTGGATTAGGGAAGTGGTTTACAAAATTCCTATTTCCAAATCACCTGGGAAAGTGAAAAGTTGGTAAAAAATACAGATGCCTCGAATCACTCCCTGAAATTCTACTTCGGTAGGTATGAGATAGGGCTCAGGCACAGCAAGATAAACTTTAAAACTATGGCCTTAATCTAAGTAAAGGACTTTTCAATGGTGGCATTTTAGCCAGCAGCAAAAATTGGTGAGAGTTTTTGGCAGCAAAATCTTCTTCCTAAATCCTTCTATGAAATTGGATAAACTCTCAGCACTGGTTAGAAGCCACAAACATACTAATTACATTCCAGGAGACAAAAAGGAGACTTTGAGATGTGGTTTTCATGCAATCGGGAAGAAACTCTCATTACCTCTGTGCAACAAAATAATTGCTTTACCAGACCCAACTACTTACACGTACCGTGTTTAAATTTTTTGGATCAAATCCACTGAAAGTAAATAGCAAGTTGCTGCAAATATGATGGAATAGCTTCTGGCTGCACACCTTGGTGGCAACGAACTGGTCAATCAATGTATGAGGGTGAAACATTTTGTCACCAAACAATACCTGCAAAATCAATTTAAAGCACCATCAAATCTCATGGGTGTGGATGTCAAGAGTGGAGACTGAGTGGTAATCCAGACAGGGACTAGACAAGAGGTGACTTCTGCTCAGTGTTCATCCTCAGTGAAATCATGAGGTCTGTTAAATTTTGTCTTCGCAGCCCTTCAGACCCATGTTTATGATCATCTCAACTTACCTCTTGATGCCTTTCCCAAGAACATTTAATTGGGGTAGTTTTTGGAATGCTGCCTGAGAAACCAGTCTCCATGGGAAATTGGTTAGGCTTTGGAGTCAGGCAGCATTCCTGTGTTTGATTCTGGATTCTGTGTCTATACCTTAGGAAAGTATTTATTTTCTATTATTCTGAATTTTCTCATCTATAAAATGAAAAAATTAATATTCACTAGGTGGGATTATTGTGAAGATAATAGGTCGTGTTTAGCACCTAGTAAACATTCAAGAAATAATAACTATATTTTAATTAGAGACTGATACAGACTTAATGAACCATTTCTTTCAGAATCTTTTAATAAATTCTTTCTAGAAGCAAAAATTTAATCCAAAGAAATGAATCTCTACTAGTGAAATTTCAGACAATGTTACAAGTGAGTTGAATTTACCTTTTGAACTTTAGGAACCCTTTAAATTACAACATAAATACCTAATCTCTAGGCATATAAAACCAATGTTGCTTTTGTTACACAATAGCTAGTTTTACAATCAGGATAATAAACTAGACATAAAGGTGAAAAGACATTGTTTAGTTCTTAAAACTTTTGGAAACACCCATTTACTGACACACCTTTTCCTGTAATTCTTTATTAACTGGCAATTACAAATTGAAGAACAATTACAAATTACAATAGAAGAACAATAATAACTAGCATTTATTTTTACTGCACTAATGCACTACAGCATTTTACACTATTTTTGGTAAACTAGATCAAGGAAATTTCTACTGGGTATAATTTGTTGAATTCTGAGTTTGAAAATGGTTTGAAAATGTATGCTCAAAGGTAATTCTTATTTGATGTTCCATGGAATTTTAATGGAATATATGAAATACCAGGACTTTATACTCCCCTGCATGCCAAAGCGTGATGAGGAACGAAGAGAAAGAGGAAGTGGAGAAGGAAGAGGAGGAAAGAAGAAGGGAAGGGGATGGGAGAGGTTTGGGAATGGAAGGAAGAAAAGGGAAGAGAAAAGAACTACAATATGTTTAACTAGTTCAAATCACTTTTCTCAATCCTTTAGCTCTGGAGAGTAATAAACTATTGCAGAAATTATCAAATTTATTCTGGCCTCTTCATTTTGTCACAGTCTCTGGGCCACTTGGGTAATATACCAGATAGTTAATTTAACTCACCAGAGCCCCCTCCACCTGGAAGCAGGCAAGAGAGAATGCCCGGGGTCCTACGCCAGGAGCCAAGGGCAGTACCTCTTGCCCCCAAACAAGCAAGAGAGCATGTCAAAAACACCACTTCTGCAAGGGTAACCTACCACAGTAACTGCTGCAGCCATTGTGCCAAAAAGTGGCTCAACACCATGGCAGCAGCCACAAGCACCATGCAGGTGGCCCCCCAGACATGAAACTGCATTGACACAAGGAGAGTCACCAGTGAAGACAAGAGAAAGAGGACATCTTTCTCCTCAAAGCCCACTCCAGAGTGAAAGAAGAAGCAACTGCTCTAGCAGATGACCATACTTCAATGTAAAGATACTAAAGAAAACCCTAAGAAAACCCAAGAAAATATGACCAAAAGAATACAGGGCTTCAAGGAAACCCTTGAAATGACTGAGAAGGAATTCTGAGCAATAATCTTAAGGAAACTCACTGAGCTACAAGAAGATTTAGTTAGACAACATAATGAAATGAGAAAAAAAAAAAAAAAAACCAAACCAGAATATGAAGGAGGACATTTACAAAGACATTAATACCTTCTACAAGAAGATTTAGTTAGACAACATAATGAAATGAGAAAAAAAAAAAAAAACCAAACCAGAATATGAAGGAGGACATTTACAAAGACATTAATACCTTAAAAAAGAATGTGGCAGAACTCATGGAATCTTTCAGAACTGAAAGATTCACTCAGTGAAATAAAAAACATAACAAAGAGCTTAAGCAGCAGGCTAGAACAAGCAGAAGAAAGAATTTCTGGTCTCAAATATACTCTTCTTGAGATAACCCAGGTGGACCAAAAAAAGAAAAAATGAATTTTTAAAAAATTAACAGAATCTGAGAAAGCTAGCAGACAACCTTAAGCACACAAACACATGGGGAGGAGAAAGGAAAAGGCATGGAAAACCTATTCAACGAAATAATAACAGAAAACTTCCTAGGTATAGGGAGACATGGACCTTCAATACAGGAATCTCAAAGATCTTCAAACAGATTCCACCCTAAAAGATCCTCTCTAAGACACATTATAGTCAAACTGGTAAAGTTCAAAGACAAAGAGAATCTTAAAAGAAGCAAGAGAAAAGCATCAAGTCACCTATAAGGGAGCCCCTATCAGACTAGCAGTAGATTTCTCAACAGAAACTCTACAGGCCAGAAGAAAATGGGATGATATATTCAAAATAGTAAAAGAAAAACCTACCAGCTAAGAATAGTATACACAGTAGAGCTATTCTTCAGAAATAAGGGAAAAATAGTGTATTTTTCAGACAAACAAAAGCTGCAGAAGGTCACCACCACACGACCAGCCCTACAAGAAATCCTCAAGGAAGTCCTGCATCTGGAATCTGAAAAATGATAATCGCTACCACGAATACACAAGAAAGAACAAAACCCACTGGTAGAACAAAAATGCAAATGACAGAGAGAGAAACTAAATCTTACCACCACAAAAAGCCATAGTGACGATGGAATAATGCCCCTACTTTACTTCTGATTTTAGTACTTTCAGTCTTCTCTCTTTTTTCTTGGTCAGTCTAGAAAAAGATTTGCAAATTTTGTTGATCTTTTTAAAGAATCAACTTTTGATTTTGTTAATTTTACCTATTGTTTTTAATACCATGTTTCATATATTTGTTGTAATCTTTGTCATTTCCTACTTATAATTTATTTTTGATTTAGTTTGCTCTACTTTTTCTGTTTTATTAAAGTAGACATTTACATTACTGATTTGAGATTTTTCTTATTTTTAATATAGGTGTTTACAAGTATACATTTTCCTGTAAGTAATACATGAACCCTGCATCCTATAAATTTTGATATGTTGCTCTTTGATCTTTATCTCAAAGAACGCTCTAATTTCCCTGTGATTTTTCGTTTTATCCACTGTTTATTTAGGAGACTGTTGTTTAATTTTCACACATTTGTGAGTTTTCTAAATTTCCTGCTGTGATTGTGGTCGGAGAACATATTTTCTATGAGCTTAGTCTTTTTTCTTTTTTTTTTAAAAAAGGAAAAGTTTAAACAACAAAAAAGTTCATGGGAAGATTTATGTTATCTGTCAGTTCTATTTTTCTGTGAAATTTTTGAAGTGCCCTCATGTTTATACTCTGTTTCATTGATTTTTTTATACAATTTATGTTGCTAAACTTAGATATTTAATTTCAGTTCTTGCTTTCTTTTAATTAAATGGACTTGTTGATCTGTTTAAAAATTAATTTGTCTTTGAAAAGTTTATTCATCTTCTCTTGAAGTTAATTTGATATTTGCATGCTTTTGGAAGACTTTAGAGAGTTATTTCAAATAATCGTAGAGATTATAAAATGAAATATATAAATTTTAATAATTTTATATCTCCAGTTTTTGTGAAAATTTGAAGCCCTACTTTCTACAGGGTATTTTGTTATTCATTAGTTTTTCAGGTTTTGTATTTGTTATTCGAACAAATAAATGTGCATATCCTTAAAAATTAACAATTTAACTCACAAATTTGTAACTCTTCCTGTATAACTGTCCTCATAATAATTTAATAATAGTAGTAGCATACATTCATAGAATGAATTTATCTTTTAAAAGAATGTTGACATCTATTCCATGATTTCAATTGTGACAATCTAAATAGATTGCCACATGAGTAAATAATTGAAGTAAAAGGCAGGATCTGATTTTAATCAGTGAACATTCTTATTTCTCATTTACCAATATCTTCTTTATCCATGCTGGGCAGAAATGCATGTGAAAAGAATCAGCCAATTCACAGAAGTAATCAATCATAAAAATAAAAATATAATGGAAGGCTTCTCTACACCACCCTGTATATTGAAATCTTGTCCTTAAGCCCAAACTCAAATGCTGTCTCATCCAAAAAGCCTTCTGTGATTTCAACAGCTAGAAGCATTTTCCCCTTTCTCTGAGTTTTCCTAGCGATTTCTTTGCTCTATTAGGAATTAGTGAATCACATGGTAGTTCCTCTATTGGAATTATAGTTCCTCTATTGGAGTTATATTTTGGGAAAGCCAATCATCCTAAAACTGCAAATAGGATCTTAGCCACTTATCTTATCAATATTCTTCAGTGACTTCTCATCACTAGCAGCACAAAGTCTAAACTCCTCGACAGGACATAACTGCCTCCATTAGCTATCCCCTACTCTCTTCTTAGTTGAATCTCCTACCATTCTCACATACACCCTAATTTTCAGTCATACCAATTGGCTAAAATGTCTCCGTATAGACATAGTGGTTTCTTGNCATTACTGATTTGAGATTTTTCTTATTTTTAATATAGGTGTTTACAAGTATACATTTTCCTGTAAGTAATACATGAACCCTGCATCCTATAAATTTTGATATGTTGCTCTTTGATCTTTATCTCAAAGAACGCTCTAATTTCCCTGTGATTTTTCGTTTTATCCACTGTTTATTTAGGAGACTGTTGTTTAATTTTCACACATTTGTGAGTTTTCTAAATTTCCTGCTGTGATTGTGGTCGGAGAACATATTTTCTATGAGCTTAGTCTTTTTTCTTTTTTTTTTAAAAAAGGAAAAGTTTAAACAACAAAAAAGTTCATGGGAAGATTTATGTTATCTGTCAGTTCTATTTTTCTGTGAAATTTTTGAAGTGCCCTCATGTTTATACTCTGTTTCATTGATTTTTTTATACAATTTATGTTGCTAAACTTAGATATTTAATTTCAGTTCTTGCTTTCTTTTAATTAAATGGACTTGTTGATCTGTTTAAAAATTAATTTGTCTTTGAAAAGTTTATTCATCTTCTCTTGAAGTTAATTTGATATTTGCATGCTTTTGGAAGACTTTAGAGAGTTATTTCAAATAATCGTAGAGATTATAAAATGAAATACATAAATTTTAATAATTTTATATCTCCAGTTTTTGTGAAAATTTGAAGCCCTACTTTCTACAGGGTATTTTGTTATTCATTAGTTTTTCAGGTTTTGTATTTGTTATTCGAACAAATAAATGTGCATATCCTTAAAAATTAACAATTTAACTCACAAATTTGTAACTCTTCCTGTATAACTGTCCTCATAATAATTTAATAATAGTAGTAGCATACATTCATAGAATGAATTTATCTTTTAAAAGAATGTTGACATCTATTCCATGATTTCAATTGTGACAACCTAAATAGATTGCCACATGAGTAAATAATTGAAGTAAAAGGCAGGATCTGATTTTAATCAGTGAACATTCTTATTTCTCATTTACCAATATCTTCTTTATCCATGCTGGGCAGAAATGCATGTGAAAAGAATCAGCCAATTCACAGAAGTAATCAATCATAAAAATAAAAATATAATGTGAAGGTGAAGGGTATATGTTCTGATAGTCAGCTTTCCCAAATACAGAGTGAATTAGCGTGACACTCTCTGACTTCACTCCACCTGGGTATCCATGCATACGTGATTCAACAAAACTACTATGCATTTTCCCAGGGATAAATAACTTCTCCTTTACCCTAAAATGACAGAGAGGATAGTAATGCAGGCCAGCCAGCCATACAACACTCATAGGAAACACGCTAACTTGTAGATGTAATTCAAAGTTTGTTTTGGAGGGGGCATGTTTGTCACATAACAGCAGGGAGACAGCTTCTTTTAGTAAGTCTTTCACCCCTTCTTCTGGAGACATGGCCCTGTGCCAGGTCACATGGCTTGCCAAGGAGAACATAGGCTGGAATCAGCTCTCAATAGCCCACCAACCTTGGCACCCTTGTGGATGAGTGTGTGAGGACAGATTTCTTCAGGTTGCCATTGAAAAAGTGGGGAAATATACTTTCCATGGGTTACCTGGTCAGATCTAGCTTTAAATTCCAGTTCTGACCCCCTTTTAACTGGGTGATTTAAGACAAGCTGTTTAGCCTCTGAGCCTCAGGTTCTTCTCTGAAGAAATAGAGATAATACTAACAATCTTTAATATCAAAGAGAACGTGTAAAAAGTAAAGGGTCAAGGCAAGCAAGCTACAGGTCAGAAAGAAAGTAGAGATGAGAACACAAAGGCATAAATGCCCAGGGGCAGAATGGGGGTGGGGCAGGTGAAATAATGAATGAATCTACCAACTTAACAAAGTCGATCCATTTTATAAAAGTGAAAACTGAGGCTTAGAACAATTAAATAACCTGCTCAAGATCCCATACGGCAGGAGACAGGGGCAGACTGTGAACCCAGTTCTGTCTGAATCAAGTTCCTATGCTTGTGCCTTACATGAGTTGAGTTGAACTTAATAGAAATGAAAGAGCAATTGAAAGAATTGATGGTATCAATGCAATTAAAGCTGTTATTCAGAGAGAGGACAAGGGTTGTCTCAGTCCAGGAGCTCTCCCAGGAAAAAAGAGGCCATTCTCCAAGCATGCCTGAAAACATCTGCCTAAGGGGAGGACAGAGGAGAAAGTCCTGTTCTTCAAAAGTTTAAATCACACCTAAAAGGCTGTCTATTATTTCATTGTCCAATCTTGCAGATTTTTATCTTCTTTTTGCACAACTCTTGTTCAGATCCCCAACTTCTATCAGCTGACGTGTAACAACATCCCATAACCTTTTTTTTCATCATGCACCCCTCTCGATGTCCTTTATCCCCATCCACTTACGTTTAATCTCAGGAGAATCTTTCTAAAAAGGAGCATGATGCATGCCCTTCCTCTGTGTAAATACTTTTCATGGCCGCCCATTGCATGTAGAATAAATTACAAGCTCATTAACTTGGCACTCTAGTCCCTTCAGAATCTACCCCTACACTTCCAATATTGTTTCTCATACTTTCCTTCACAAATGTAAAGCCCCAGTGTGGTTCTCACGGCCCGAGCTTCACCCCTTTAATGTTGCTCCCATTTCCTTCTTGTTTTGGAAGGCTTCTCTACACCACCCTGTATATTGAAATCTTGTCCTTAAGCCCAAACTCAAATGCTGTCTCATCCAAAAAGCCTTCTGTGATTTCAACAGCTAGAAGCATTTTCCCCTTTCTCTGAGTTTTCCTAGCGATTTCTTTGCTCTATTAGGAATTAGTGAATCACATGGTAGTTCCTCTATTGGAATTATAGTTCCTCTATTGGAGTTATATTTTGGGAAAGCCAATCATCCTAAAACTGCAAATAGGATCTTAGCCACTTATCTTATCAATATTCTTCAGTGACTTCTCATCACTAGCAGCACAAAGTCTAAACTCCTCGACAGGACATAACTGCCTCCATTAGCTATCCCCTACTCTCTTCTTAGTTGAATCTCCTACCATTCTCACATACACCCTAATTTTCAGTCATACCAATTGGCTAAAATGTCTCCGTATAGACATAGTGGTTTCTTGATGCCAAGATTTTGAAGCAGTGGCTCCTAGATATTTCTTTGCTGAATTGACTTAAATTGCACCACATCCCATACATGTCAGAATGTGTGAAAGTTTAAAGCAGAGTTGTACAAATTGAGGGGAATGGAAAGATTCTGCCACCCCCAAATGTCTCTCAACCGTGTGGGAATGCTGGAATAATTTAGCAAGAAGTCCAATGCTGTTTACCCAATATTTTGGGTCCAGGCCAGTATGAAATCTCTAAGCCAAGTACTAAGAAGGCAATGTAAACATTTTCTGTTTTATTCTGGTGTCTTTTCTGTTATCTGCCTTTCTGGGTTGTATAAACATGCACTCAAATCACCTGAGCAGATCTGTTTAGCTCTCAACAACCAGAATTGTTGGTTTCTGTAAGAATTGTTTTACTTTCATCTGCTCTCATTGAAATCACTGAACCGTACAATCACCATTATGAGAGGTGATTAACATGAGAGAAGCCCACGTTAAAATGCACCTGGAAAACAC
>NW_007731123.1:110131-111081 GCF_000696425.1 Galeopterus variegatus | reverse complement strand
TGAAAATAATAAGCAGCAAAAACAATTGCTGACATTTATTAAAGGCTTACAGTATGCAAGGCCTGGTTTTAAAGGATTTACTATATTAACTCACCTAATCCTCAAAGCAACTCCATGGGCAGGGACTATTACTATCCCCATATTTCAGATGAAGAGCACTTAAGGTTTACCCAGGTAACAAATTTTAACCTACTAAATTCAACAGATCAGTCAATCAAATTACCTCTCACTTTGGTCACAAATGAAGGAAAACAGAGAAGCTTCTAGACATAAATGAAGACAATAGGGTAGAATATCATCAGTGTGAACTCTCTGAACCCTGCTTATGAGATTGCACATCATCAGTAAACCTACATGGATACCCTGAACGCATATTATGTTGTCAGAAGTTTATAAAATGTCATTTGTCTTCTCTTGAAATCAGTGGAAATAGAGTTACTTCTAGTTACTTCAGATTTAAACTTGGGGAAGTCACCTACCTTGACTACTTGCCTGGAAAGAGTTGTTAATATTTTCATAGGACTTTTGGTGTATTTAGCGGTGACAACTGGAGCCAGTGCAAAAAATATCTTAATCCTTTCAGCCAGTTCTGGATTTGTAGAGAATGCTATGAAACCTGAAAGGAAAGAAAGAAGACACTAGTTCATAGATTAAAAACAATCATTTACTCATTTTAAGTGATAGTAAAAGTAACCATATTAGAAACAAAACAAAACAAACAAAAACCAACTCAGAATAAGTACCATTTGTAGAAAAGAGTTTCTAAATTTCCCAAGGGTGGAATTGGCTAATTCAGAATCAAGTGACTTTTCTGTCCCTAGGGAGTACAAGTCTACTTATAGAGAGTATTAAAGAGAGGGCTCAAACATCCATTGTGGAACATGTCTAGGTGAACTCCAAGGGCCATTCCAGCTTGACTGTCATCCTTGGTGTCAGACAAAAGTGGGCTG
>NW_007731123.1:74226-109879 GCF_000696425.1 Galeopterus variegatus | reverse complement strand
AAGAAGACACTAGTTCATAGATTAAAAACAATCATTTACTCATTTTAAGTGATAGTAAAAGTAACCATATTAGAAACAAAACAAAACAAACAAAAACCAACTCAGAATAAGTACCATTTGTAGAAAAGAGTTTCTAAATTTCCCAAGGGTGGAATTGGCTAATTCAGAATCAAGTGACTTTTCTGTCCCTAGGGAGTACAAGTCTACTTATAGAGAGTATTAAAGAGAGGGCTCAAACATCCATTGTGGAACATGTCTATGTGAACTCCAAGGGCCATTCCAGCTTGACTGTCATCCTTGGTGTCAGACAAAAGTGGGCTGTAACTTCAGCTTTCTATTCGCCAGCTGTGTAAAAACTCAGGCAAATTACCTCTAATAGATCTGCAACATAACCAGTGCCACTTTAGACAAGCCCAAGTACACAACGGCGCCGCCCACCTCCTCCCCACCCCTCCACCCTTTCCTTTAGGAGAAGGCTCCTGACTTAAACAGAAACCCCTTTTGCTTCTGCAAGGGGGGTAGTTCTGCAAGGATGCAGTCCCCCACCATGATCCACATTAGCATAATGACCCTCTTTGATGGTATCACCCAGCTCTTGGTGCCAACATACCAATATAAGCTCTAGCACCCCCACACCTGGTGCTGTCCCCCATTTTCTGGGCAGCCCTGGGCCTGTGCCCCTCTGAGCACAGCCCAGCAGATTTTTCTTTAATAAAGCTTGAACGGTACCTGGCATCTCAGCTCACTTTTTTTCAACCTCCTCTGTATGAGTTTCAGTTTTCTCAATGGATAAGTGCGGGTAAGAGGATACTTACAGGATGATTCTTGTAAAGGTCACATTTATATCAACTTAAACTTTATAACTTTTATACATACTTATATTTAGCCTTTATTAAATATATGAAACTTAAGGTGTTACTTGGCACTATCACCATTAGAAAGGATTCCTAAATTCAGCCATTTGTAAAATATGGACAGCAAATGTCTCAGATGTCTGTAGTTTCCAGCGAGAGAATGTACGTAAGATGTGTAGGACAGGTGTATAAAGACCTCCTTCACACCAGAAACATGATTAGGATTAGAAGACTGGTGGAAATGCTGCTGGTATGTTGAAGCCTCTGGTTAAACGGAGATCTGCCGAGACTGAGGTGCCCCAGGCTCTGACAGCCTGGTCCTATCCACATCTTGGCTGCCCCAGCGCTTCCCAGGAAACTAAAAGTCATGCTGACTACAGCATATAATCACCGCGTTTTGCAATTCTCTGCTTTCTTTTTGGTACCCCTCCCTAGACTGTGAGATCTCCAAGGGAAGGATGGATACTATCTTTATCTCTGCTTCCTCCGCATCTAACCCAGTGTCTGACAAATGTTTGTTGGGTATACAAATGAATAATTGAATAATTTTCACTCCTTCTGGCTTATCTATCTACCTCCAAATTTAGTGGGGGTGAAAAATTCCCTATTGTCATCCTTGTTTTATTTGCTCTTCAGAAATTAGCCAGAGGAAATGATTTCTCAGTTCAAGCCCCCAAACTAGAGACTGCACAGAGAGAAGATATACTGACTTCTTGTGCCATAAATATGGAAGAGGAGCCCCTGACACTCTCTGATCACATCTGCCCCAAACACACCTATGGTGGTGCCTTGGGAGTGTCCCACGTAGTAGAGTTGCTCCTGTCCAGTTTTCTCTATGATAAAATTGATTGTGGCTGGAAGATCATATTTAGCCATCTCATCCAAACTGCCAAAGAGAAGGAACAACAAAATTGGAAGAGACATCTCATTGTTAATTCTGCAATACTTAAACATATTCATTGTAGACATAGATACTGTGCTTTTGTTAAATATAACACTACAGTTAATATGTAATCTTATGCAACTGTGCAACTTTTGAGGCTGTCACCTTGATTTCATTTTTAAGAGACTTGAACTAGAAAAATCTGATTTGTAACAACCCACCGATTATTTTCCTGTAAGACTAGTCATATTTCACTTAATCTCATAGCAGATTTACCAAACTCCTCTGAAAAGAACAATGACCTGGAATGCTTATCTAAAAAAACAGAATAATAATGCAAACAGATTTGTAGACCTCAGCCCAGATGACTGAATCAGAATTTTCAGGGAAGAGGCTTGGTAATTTGCATATTTATCAATGGCCTCAGGTGCTTCTGATCCTGTGTACAGTTTCGGAAACACTCACCTAGGGAACATCTTGCCATTTGCAATAGTGTAATGACACAATCACACTAGGGCGTGGAGTTAGGAAATGCCAAATGGCTTCCAGAAAGAAGGCAGAAATGGGGTCAAGGAAAAAAGGCTTTAGTGACCTCCAAGGCATGTTTCTTGTCTCCTACGCAAGTGCATGGGTTTGTCCCTGTGACCAAGGAGACCTGGCTTCTAAAGCAGACAGCACTCCCAAGTGCTGTTACTGGCAATGCTCTGCTCCTTAGCCATTTTGTGATCAGATTTTCTCCTTACTTCCCCAAGGACACACACACACACACACACACACTCGCACGCACACACAGGCACGCACACACAAACTGGGAAGGAAGTGAGACAGGTTTAAAACAAACAGCAATACAATAATAAGGGCATTTCTTCACACCCTTTGAAGAAAGCCTGGGTAGAAAAAGAAAGGTTTGTTTCCTTCTTGTGGATTCCACTGGGTTCATTTAAACAGAAAGGGAAAAATAACAGGTGTTCATACAAATAAATAAGCAAAGTACACACACTATTCATTGGTAGATTTCTCCTCACCTGAAGGCCCAGAATTCTGGTGATTTGGGTGACAATTTCAGGTGTTTTCTGGACCAGGTGTTTCCCCGGCTGTTCCCTAACCACACATCATAACCAACATCTGCCAGAAGGAAAGCCAAGCTGTTGTTTGGCAGGTTGCAAATCCAGTTACTGGCAGATGCAATTAAGCCATGCTGCAAATACGCAATAGACTTTGGAGCTGCAAAACACAGGCAACAAGAATTCAGGTCTGAACTTCCTTAGTGTCTGCAAGAAAATTCTATTTTCTGACTTCCTATAGAGGAGAGGTTAAGAGTTGAAATTTAGTGGCAAGCAAACCTGGGATCTAGTTTCTTCTGAACTCCTTACTTGGGCAAGTTATTTATCTTCTCTGTGTCTTGTTTTCCTCATTCGTAAAATTGGGGTTATACATAACGTGCCACGTTGTTATTCAGGTGCTGGAGTCAGATTGCCCTGGTTCAAAATCTATTCTGCTACATATTAACCTCTTTGAGTCTCAGTTAACCTATCTGTATAATAGGGAATAATAACAAATGTTATCTCATAGAACTATAAGAATTCAGTAAGAATTAAAATATGTAAAAGACTGTCCAGCACAATTAAATAAGCTTAGCTATATTATGGTTATTCATGTTAATATCATTTTATTTCTCAAGCATCTGATTACAAAATTTTTTTTCTCAAAATAATAAAAACAATAATAAAAATTCCATTTGTTGAATGTTTGCTGCCAGGCACTATGCTAGACTTTATAGACACTGCTTTATATCATCTGAATTATTAGAAAGCAAAATGCAAGGTTGTGAGTAGAATTTTACACAATATAAAGTTGTTAATTTGATACAAAAATCCAACTCCCAATGTAGAATTGGAACATTTTAACTAAGAAAGAGAAAAGAAAGAAGGAAGTGGGAAAGTGGTGCTAAAAGAGAGAGAGAGAGGCAAGAGGGAAGAAGTGACAAGGCTTTCCCTTTCCTTCATAAGTGGTTTGAAATACTGTGTTGGTACTTCAGGACCCTACCTCATGTCACTTTGGGGGCTAGAATGGCTTCCTGAGAGGGGGTCGTCTAGCCATTTGGAAGCAAGAAACTAAAGAGTCTGTTCATTTATTCACCTTTTGGAGAAAAGGGAAAGGAAAAGCGTTACTAACTCTGCCAAAGTTAAGTACTGCCATACAGCTGTCATAGCCCATAGCCTCTCTTATCTGACCCCTAGTGCAGCTTGTCATCTAGAGCCTTCCATCTCATGCATTTTGGTAGCTATGTGGCAAAAAAACGATAACAGAAAAGTTTGGGAAGATGTAAAAGTTCTCGTGAGCATTCATAAAGGTAATGGAGTTGTTTTGGAAAATGGTTGTCTCTATAAAGTCAGAAACACCATTATATCTCCCTCTCTTTTTAAAAATCTAGATTTTTCTTTAAACAATTAACCTTTCTGATATTGAGAAGTTTTGTTATACAAGGCACCAAAGAAGAAAAGGAGCTAAGAACTGAGAGAAGAAAGCAAATTGTTTCCATGTAATAGATCATTCTTTTTCTACAGAGAGCAACCTGCATTTTAGGGAGCTAGAGATGGCTTTTTCATAAAGTTTAAGCACAGAATGAATAGGGCCATATTTACTTTTTATAAAATAAAATCACTTAGACTTGGGTGGAGAAGTGACTACAAGTGGATTAATACCAGTTGAAAAGTGTTGTAGTAGCTGAAGAGATTATGTTCAAACCTGGATGTGAGTGGCACTGGCGCTGAGAGAAGTTCTCGGATTAGAAAGTAATTTAGAAGGCAAAATTGATAGGTGTTAGTGATTCGCCATACATAGGAGGTGAGGGACAAGGTGTGCCAAGAACGACTCCTGTGCTTCTGGTTTTCAAAACTGGTCAGTGGTTTTCTTTTGATTTTGTGTTTGGAAGGAAGACAAATTCGTGCGGAAAAAGAGATTAAATAAACAGTGTATATGAAAACGATTTAAAACTTCGAAGAGTTATACAAATTAAATAGAGACGTGGGTGTGATCATTTTCCTCCTCTAATGGAAGGGACTGTGACCTATTTCAGAACAAAATCTGCCCTGCTACTACTAGGACATCTGGGCATCTCTGCTTTAGACATTTTTTTCCTTTCATAACAAAATAAATCATACCTGTTCTCCTTGGGCATCCTCTTCCATGAGGAATCCTATAAATTCCGAGGACATAACCATCTTCTGTGACAACATCATACTCTTCATAAGGATAACCCCAGTAAGAAATAATCTGGCTCTAAAGAGGAAAGGCAAATATATACCTTCAGGGTGTTGTCTTTTAATTTTTACACATGCATTGCAATACAGTACTTTAAATTGCAACCTACTGTTGTACTGATCTATGTGCTGGGATAGCATACAGTGGGAAAAAATCAGGATAATTTGAGTAGATTGCAAAGCCATGGGTAAGGCCGAGTAGGGTGATCTTATAACCCTGTTTACTGAGAACAGTCCCTGGTTATGCCTGTTGGCCTGGTATTATTACTGCACCCTAGTTCATTCTCGGAATGTTTTGACAGAAAATTATATGGTCGTCTAGCAAGGAAAACCACAGAAGATTGTGCAGTTGTACCCTGTGGCTAAGAACAGTGAGCTGTTACCAACTTGAGACCTGAAGGGAGATGAGAGGAAGTGGTTACCAAAGCTCAGTAGGACAAAGTCAAGCAGAGAGGGCCACATTGAGGAGACAGCTTGTCTAACTTGACTTCACGGGGAGGGAGCCAGGGTAATATAAAACTCGATCTCACTCTCCTCCTTCCTTCTTATCTCCGGATCAAGATTTCTATTGGCTGAATTGAACTGACAACCAAAGGTCAAGGGCACTTGTTGGGCAGAGAGAAAGGTGTAAAAGAACAGACAGTGAATCTAGAGGGGTCAACACAAGATAGCCCAGCCCCAGGTGTACAAGGAAGAGGGGAACTAGTGTTTATTGGACAGTTTCTGCATTGACATTTACTTCTTCTGTCTCATTAATCCTTACAAGGGGCCTTTGAGATAAAATTGTACCTGTTTTACAGCTGAGAAAATTGAAGTTCCAGAAGACTAATAATTTGTTCAAGATTGTATGCTCAGAAGAGATAAAGACAAGATTAATGCCAAGGTAAGTTTAGCTCCAAAGCCTTATCACAAGGTTATGCTTTTTCCCTTGTCAGGCTCACAGATGCATGTATAAATTATGTGGCTAAGCAGTCATTGAGAGCCCAGACTCTGGAGACAGCCTGTGTGGCACTGAATTCCCACTCTTCCTCTTATTAGCTGTGTGACTTTAGGCAAGTTACTTAACCTTTCTGTGCCCCATTTTATGACTAAAGATAATAATAGTATCTCTTCACAGATTTATTGTGAGGATTACATGTAATATATCTAGAACAGTTGCTGGCACAAAATAAGTGCTCTATAAATGTTTGTTATTTTTATTATCATTATAGAAGGATTAAAAGACAAAAAAACACTCAGACTAGGGAGGAAAATAATGCATGTAAATATGGGAGGAAGGGAGAAACTTGGATTCAAGGACAATATTTATAGATTGTGAGTTCAGCAGTGTGGTAGAAGGTCAGGGGTACTTGCCGGATACTTTGGAGAGAAACAAGAAGAGGCAATAATAAAAAATTTTGGCAGTTTTATTCTTCTTAAAGTTCTAATAAAAGCTTGGTTGTGAATGAGGACAATAGTGTAGCCTGTAAGCAAGAGTATGGACTATCCCATTGGAATTAAGCCTGTAGTAGACATTTGTTGTTTGTCTTTCTTTTTTGCCCAGAACTATTCTATTCAATTCCTGGTAGAAAGTTCTGCATGTTATACTTTTGGTTATAAGCAACAGAAATTAAACCGGTCTCACTAAACAAAAAAATTATATATAGTTTACAAAATCAAAGAAACTGCTCTACCAAAAGCCTCAGAAAGAACTCAAGTATACTCTATAGAGATAATCAATATTAACTCATATGGTTCTCTTCAGGAAGCCACCATTAGATGGAAGCTTAAGCCACCAGAAGGTGGAATATCACTGCTCTAACTTGGGTCAGATCTTTCAAGTCTTGGATTAGTTAGTCATGCCAAGGGAGAAAGCACAGATTTAGTCACTGGAGGAATTGTTTAAAATTAGGTAGGCATACCAATTATATCTAAAATGATGACAGATTAATAATTTCTTATCTTAGTGCTGTTTTCTTAATGAATGACTTACAATATTCATATATGCTTCAGGATTTGTGATGCTTCCTTTCTTATCACAACCATATGTGGGTCCAGGAATAAGTATCCAGCATGCTGCTGCTAAAAGCTGCCACATTTGGGGTCTGCCTGGGGAAGGAAATGTTAACATATTTGTCATCAAAGAGAAATTCTGTAAGGCAAAATTTGGTATGATATTTTTATAACACTACTTACTGTGCGAGAGAGCAGAAACATACTTGTAGATTGTGTTTTAACAAGGAATATACTGAATTATTCAAGACTTATTCCATGAAAAATCTAAAATGTTGACTTTGCAGTAAGAAGAGAAAAGAAGGAAAAAAGGAAGGGAGGAAGAAACCAAATAACCAAAAGTATCCAATAAATTGGTACTTTTTTCCTGATGGTGGGAGTGAGCATTGGCAAATCTTTATGGAAAGAAACTTGCTAACATATCTTGCAAATTTAAAAATATTCACATCTTGCACTTAGTAATTTTCTTTCCAGGAATCTATCTAAAAGACAAATAACATATAAATAAGTACCATGTATAAAATTATTACTTATGATATATCTTCATATAGTAAAATTTACCAAAAGTAAATAAATAAATAAATAAATAAAAAGAGATTGGTGAAATAAATGATGGGTGAGGAAGAATGGAATTATTTACTCATCAAATATTATGTTTATATGTAATGCGTGAAAATTCCTACTGGAATATTAAGGGAAAAACAATGCAAATTGTTTATGTACTTTGAGCTCAATGATGAAACAAAGTATAAACAGAAAAAAAATGCTAAACACCAAATTTTAATTATGATTATATCTAGATGAATGTTTGGATGATTATTTCCTCATTTTTAAAGGGGTTTACATACTTCCTAAATTTTCTATATTCAGTTTTACTTCATCATAAGAGAGAAGTTGTTATTTGAAAAGAAAAAATTGTAAAAATTATGGAGGAAAAAGACTATAAATATTCTTCATTTAGCTTTGAACCTACTTAAGTTTAAAAACAAACAGCAACTTTACAAAAATAATTGGGGGGACATTTTGCAGGAGATTCGCCATTGTCTTTATAGACAATGATTTGCCATCTGTCTTTATAAAATACAGATCTTCAAATTATGTCAGAAAACACACTCTATTGCTAGTCTGTTCTGTTTTCTTCCCAATATGAGAGAGATGGTAAGTCTTACGCTGTAGGAAATGAAAGAATTTTTCACAAAATGCCCTCAGTACTTTGTTATATAAAGTTCCATAAATTCTTCCCTTGCGTTTTGTCAAAGTCACAATGTCTACTGACTATATGTGTTAATATATATTGATATAATTAATATAATTAACATATACTATAATCAACATAATAACATATGATTTCTATATTAAATATATAATTATATGTTAATATAGTATATTGACCTATAGATTAATATAGCTTAATTCTGGTGCATCACCATGGCAGTGATAATACCACTTCCACCAACAGCAATAATAATTATTACTATTACAACTATACATTGAACATCTATTGAATGCCAAGTAATGTGTCAGGCATACATTATCTCACTTTGTTCTCAAAGTAATCTCAGAGGATGGGAAATACCCCATTTTATTTAAAACAAAATTGTGTCTTACAGTGTTCAAATAATTTGCTCAATGTCAGACAGATAGGGAAGCAGAATCTGAACTCAGGTTGCCTGACTCTAAAGGAAATGCTTGTAATCATTATGCTCTTAACCACTTAGTCCACTCAGAATAGATTTACTGGGGTCTTCTGGCTGTTATGTGCCTGATTACTGTTTCTCTGAATATGGCCCCTAGATCATAGGCATCATAATCACCATAAAACACAATAAGACTCTTAGAACCCACCCCAGCTCAACTGCATGAGAATTTATCTGTGTGTGTTTGGTGTGTGGGGGTGGGGGGAGTGGCCCGGGGATCTTAAATTTTAACCAACATTACAAGTAGTTCATATGCATTCCGAAGTTTGAAAAACAGGTAGACTGACTTGACCCTTTGAGAAAATAAACTATTTCATATTCATTTCTGTTTCTCCAAGACTTAGCATGGAGGTTTTCATAAATGTTTGTCAGATAAATGGATGGATGAAGGAGTAAACGAATGCATCATTTAATCTTAATAACTATGCCAAATTGACTCACTATTTTGTGTTATGTCTTTCCTGCTTGGTTTCATTTCACCCTGCCTCATTGGTTCCTCTCTGGCAGTAAGCTTTGAGGGTTGATTATGTCCTAAATTCAGGATTGCATCTTATGGCAAAATTTAAAAAATATTGTTCTTCTCTTTCAAAACCAATCTGAACAGTTTAGATGCTCTGGTTTCTGCTGAGTGATTGGCATTTTGAGGCCTCTGTGTCAGAATCACTGGCAGGTGAGCCTGGGGCCCCTTAGAGCAGATCTGGCTCTCTTCTGAAATGGCTGAGCTGGAGAAACTGTGGGGCTGAGCAAGAGCT
Organism: Galeopterus variegatus; assembly: GCF_000696425.1. Taxonomy (NCBI): domain Eukaryota; kingdom Metazoa; phylum Chordata; class Mammalia; order Dermoptera; family Cynocephalidae; genus Galeopterus; species Galeopterus variegatus. Next base: position 100,438 of record NW_007731123.1, on the reverse strand, counting down.
TGTAATGGGCCCGTAATGGACTAGCACATTCTTGGGGCATCCTTTGGGGTTGGAGTTTTGCACCCAAGGGATGGCCCAAGAATGTACCAGTCATGACAGGTTGCCTTTTGCAGCCATGCCACAGAGCCCATGGGCAGACTTTGTTTCGTTCTCCTGTGTAATGGATCTGAGTACAGAAGGATGACACATTCAGGCAAGAGGAGTCTCTATGTGTTCCGTTTTGTAAGGAAAGGCAGGTCCAATCCACCTTTCCCCAGGGGTGTGCTTACCTGCTGTGCCCTGTCTAATCCTCAATCTCTTAACTATAATTGTTGGATGTAGAGGGTTAAATAAATATCTTGATTCTAATTTGATTTTCAGATTGGGCTCCTTCGCTAAGAAAAACTTATGGGACAAAAGTCCTTGGTTAGGAGACAATGGTCTACAGCTAGGACCAACAGCCCATCTAATCAATTCTAATCACTGTTTAAGGATGGGATTATGTACATTGATTATTTAACATACTGATTGTTGTTAAAAGATGTTGAAAGAATTGCTGTAGGGAAAAATGTGAAAAATGTTTGCTAAGGGCAAGCTGTTTGTTGGTGGAAACTTTAGATACACTGACACTTAGAATTAATTGTAAGAATGTAACTTTTGCTTAAATCATTTAAGGAGAGGTTATATTTTAGATTAGATAATGATCACAGTTTGAGCAACTTAGCTTTTCACAAATTGTATTTTGGAATGTCACATTGTTAATTTAAATGATGTTATTGGTTTCTATTGTTTAAGTTATATTTAGCCAGGGATAACTTTTGTCATATTGCCCATGTCTTTGTGTCCTTTTGGAATGATTGAATTGATGATTTTTCTTGTGAAACTTCCTTGTCTTTACAATAAAAACAGAAGCTAACTCTGAATTGGGGCTGTACCCAGTTTCTCCTTCTAACAGAGGAGTGACTGAGGAGCAGTCCCTTTGGACTTCTCATTGCATTTATGTTGCTTCCAGTAATCCTTTTTTTCATCTCCATTACACAGTGAGAAGTGTAAATCTACCTCATTCAGGTACCTCTTCCTAATTATACTCCAAGAATCCTCATTTCTTTGACCCGTTTCTATGGCAGCTCTCTGATGAATATTGCCTCCTCATGTGTCTTACATTGACATTATGCTGGTTCACAATAATGCACATAATAGTCCCCACTTACCCAGAGAGGATAGGTTCCCACACCCAGTGGATGCCTGAAATCACAGATTGTACCAAACCCTATAGAGTAGTCCCTTGTATCCAAGGTGGATTGGTTCCCAGACCCCCTGTGGATACCAAAATCTGCAGATATTCAAGTCCCTTATATAAAATGGTGTAGTATTTGCAGATAGCTTATGCATATCCTCCCATATACTTTAACATCTCTAGATTACTTATAATACCTAACACAATGTTTATACCTCACTTTTGCTTACATTCAAACTAGTACTTGGCACATGGAAAATTCAAGTTTTGCTTTTTGGAACTTTGTGGAATTTTTTTCTCTAAATATTTTCTATCTTCTGTTGGTTGAATCCACAAATGCAGAAGCCAGGAATATGGAGAACTTGGCTGTATACACTATGTTGTTTCACATAAATACATACCTATAAAAAAGTTTAATTTGTAAATTAGGCACAGTAAGAGATTTACAACAACTGATAATAAAATAGAACAATTATAACAATATACTGTAATAAAAGTTATGTGAATGTGGTCTCTCTCTCTCCCTCTCTATTTCATAATATGTTCAGACTATGGTTGACTGCAGGTGACTGAACCTGGGGAAAATGAAACTGCAGATAAGGGAGGACTACCACATAAGGATATTAGACTAAGAAAAGAGCAGACAGTATAAATTCCAGGGGGTTTCAGTCTTTAAAGGTGAGACCCTTGGTCTCAGGTACTCAGATAAAATTAATATAGATTATATTTATTGTATAAATTATTATAGATATAATCGATAATTGATTATATTGACGTCATGCTAAGTCAGCATTTCACACTGCTGTCCTGCAAAACATGACTCCCAGAAGATGTTATTTGTTAACAGGGCTCATGGGTAAACATATGTTAAACTATATATATGAGGGGTCTTCGAAAAGTTGATGGAAAGATTCATACTATCTTTTAATTCCATTTTTCCATGAACTTGTTGAAGTATGGTTGTGTGCATGCATTTCTGTGTTTGTGTGTGTGTTAAAACATATATTACTTCTTTGAAGAGTCACAGACCATATATAGAGAGTGTGTGTGTCTCTGTGTGTGTGTGTGTATGTGTGTGTGTGTGTATGCTATATGCATATACAAATGCTATAAACATGACTTACTTGGAGTGTCTTAACTTACAGTATTATAATTAAAGCTCGAGATAGTCCTGCAATCAAGACTCTGTTTAACTTTGTTTAATCTACTTTTCCAGTCTTATTTGCCCTTAGAATTTTGTTGTTTGAATAACACCAATTAAACATAGTGTGACCCAAATTATTAAGGAACATAGCAGGGAAATGCTGCTTTGATATTTATTTCCTTTACTATTCACTATACAAAAACAAACAAACAAACAAACAAATAAATCTGTGTAGCAAAGGAAAGGCTAAAAAGATACAAGTAGCCAAGACTGGAATCTTATCTTTCAAAAGTTTCTCCAGGCAGATGCCCTCTGTGACTATGGAGACAGCTGCTACAGTCTTACCCCAATTTGGCTGGGAAAAGATATCAGAAATGTGACCACTTGTAAGACTCCTCTATTGCTCAAAAATCTCCCTCTACTCATAGTTGCTTCTTGTTTTTCCCCCTAACTACTGCAGCCAGGGGAAAATATAAAACCTTCAAAAGAATACTGCCTTGCTGCCTTTTTTGCTTCAAAATGGGCTTAAATATTTTACATCAAATGCATGAGGATTATACGTAGGCAGCTCTCATAACTAATGCATTTTGCACTGACAGACACACTCATGATGAAATCAAGGATACCAACAAAAGAGTATCAAAAGAGTATCAGAAATAATAATGACCTTTATTCCACTTTTCTCATTGAACCATAATAGGAACTGTCAGACTCAACGAGCAGATACTTAACCAGAGTTTCTGCTGATGCTTGAATTAATTAATTCACACCCTAATTCTTCACTATGTTTGAGATGAAGGCGAGAACTGATCAGAATATACAGTGACAAAGACCCCTATAGGGAGCTCTAAGCTTGCTTTGTTTTGGAAAGCACACAAAGCCCATTTTCTACATATGGCTCTCTGATGAATCTCAGTTTGCTCAATGATAAAATAAAGCTAATAATGAATCTCTGAGTGCTTTCTGAAAATTTTTGAGTTAAAATTCTGGCTCTGCCCTTCAGAGGATATGGCAGCCATGAGAGTGAAACTCTCAGATTTTCAGTTGCGAAAGAACTGGCTGGCCATCAGCCACAACTCCTGTGCTCTGAAATCCATCACTGCATTTCCACTGAAGCCACACATTGTAGACACTTCATAAGTATTGGCTGTCACTGCTACTGTTATTACTTGTGTAACTCTTGCTAGTCAGTTTAACTTCCTTGAAATAATTACACACAGGATGTTTTCACACTTCTGGACCCTATCCTGTTTTTATGGAGATAATAACACCTACGTGTAGGGTTAGCTCAAGATAATAAATAATGTCTATAAAAACATCTAACAATGGATGGCTCTCAATAAGTGGTAGTTATTGTTATAACATATCTTCTGTTATTCAGTGATTGTTCCAGGTATGTATGTCTTGGCTCTCCAACTAGTCCATAAGCTTGTTAAATGCAAGAACTACATTTTGTACATTGCCTGTATTTATGAACTTTATCTTTTGTGTCTCTATCCTCATATTAGATATAACACAATTCCTTCAGCTGAGTTGTTAAAAATGACAGCATAGTTTTTACTAACACCTGTCCTCAAATAGAATCATGTCAGAGAAGTTAAAATTTTCTATTTTCTTATTACTTCTACCAATAATTTTCATTTTTGACCATATAGATTACCTTCCTTATTTCATCTATACTTTTATACCACGGATTGAGCATCTATATTCTTAATCATTGTAATTATTTTTTTTCCCCACAGCTAGCAAATGTCCATTTAGAATTTGAACAAGTTCTATTTTACTCAATGTTCTTTCTACTGAGTCTTACTTCCTTTTAAAAAATATTTTCAAAGTATTAATAAATGTTAGAAAGTTTGGGCATAATGTAACTCATTTGGAGATTAGGAAAGAGAAGCAGTTTTTTCTTAGCACGTTTAAAGTATAAAGTTCTTATCAGTGAAAAAATTGAAAATAGGATAGGGCCCAGAAACATGAAAACATCCCATATGCAGGTTACCTGGAAACCAAATGAAAGACATTAGGCAAAGCTAATATGAACATGCCCAATAAAATGTAAATAAGACGTATGAAATTCTCACAGCCCAAGAAAGATGTGACAGTTGGGACGAAAATTGTTTATCTGTAGAAAAAAGCCAAGTACAATATTAGTAAGAGACATGTAATCATATCTTCCCTGTCATCATTAATGGCATACTTTTTTTGTTTTATCTTTTCTTGAATAATAAGCTCAGAAAGATAAAGGAAAGAAATGTAGGAAGAGAGAATGTGTGGTAGGAAGAAAGCAATCATATGAGTCATTCTCTCAAGTATCACTCCTAACCACATGCTTTCATATATTCCTTGGGTGAGAAAGAAATCCAAATTTTGTAGATCTGACCCTAACCAGTCATCTGAGTTCTAATCCCATATTCCCCTGATCCTTCAGGACATAGCCACTTTGATTTCACCTTGAAAACTTTAATTCAACATGACCCAAATAAAAGTATCCGTTTCCTTTCTCAATTCTTCTTTTATGTTCCCAATTATAGACTCTTTTCTTCCTAACCTTGAAAGCTGAAAACTTAGAAAATTTTTTAATATTCTCTGAGCTATAAAATACACCAATTTCATAAATAAAAGAGTGAACATTATTAAAGATAATGCAAGTAATAAAATGCTTAATAAGAAAATATTATGAAAACTGTATGCCAGTTTTCAAAATTAGATTAACTAAAAAAATTCTTTGAAAAACACAACTTTAATAACTCTTTTAAGAATAAATAGGACATTTGATTAGCTTTATATCTATTAAAAAATTGAATTTGTTTACAAAAATACTTCCACATACATAAATAAAAATTCTAGACCCAAATGGTTTCATTGATGAACAGTCTATCTAATATGCAAAGGAAATTGTTACACTCACTAAGAATTTTATTGAGTTGTAACACTGAAGTTGTTCTTTTGTCCCTGAAGCTGTTGATATCCAACCCTTCCTGATAAATTGATCTTAATGTTCTGTTGAATAAACTACAGCCAAGGTTATTAGAATAATATGAAAATTAGTCAAATTAGCTAATAATAAAAATAATCAGTCTTAAAATTGGAAAACATATGACAAAACAACATCTATTTATAATAAAAAAATTTTCAGCAAAATATGAATAGAAAGAAAATTTCTCAATCAGATGAAGGAATTCTATGAAAAGTCCTCTGGCTATCATTAAAATTGATGGTAAAATATTGAATATTTTCACTTTAAAAATGAGAAAAGAGAAAGCATGTCTCTCTCTTCTATTAAGCATGGTATCGAAGGTGCTATTAAATAAAATAAGAAAAAAGAAAGCAAAAAATAATGGACAAGTAGAGGCAAAATCAAATTTATTTGCAGATGACATGATGGTTCATATAGAAAATTCTAACTAATCTGCACAAAAACAACTAGACCTAGAGCTGAGTGAAACCCCTGCTGACACTGCAAACTCTGCTGCTGCATGGGTCGTCTGCCACAGCTACTGCCACAGCCGCTGCTGCCACAAGGGCAGCTCATTGCCACAACAGCAGCCACTGCCATCACAGCAGTCACCACCCCAGTGCAGGGAGCCCACTGACCACTTGACTGCATTGACATAAGGATAGTCACCAGCATAGCCTGGTGAAAGAGGTGAGCAGGCACAGACCTGCAACCCAGTGGCCTAACCCACAGGTGGAATTACACTGCCACACACCTGGGGTAGTGGGAGGTACATGTGCAGCATGCTTGGGGGTGGGAAATACATGAATAGCCCACATAACTGACTTGATCTGGGGAGAGACATGTGGGAACCATTCATGCCCAACAGTGCAGAAATCCAGGATACACAAATAGAGTAAGGAAGAAAATTCCCAATCACCACCAACCCATCCCCCAACCAGGGGAAGCAAGGATCCAGGAGGAGCCTCTGTCTATAGGAAAGAGAAAAGACAAACCCTGCCTGGGGTCATCCATTCCAACGAAGGAGCTCCAGTATACTCTAGTGCATTCATCAGTGTCACTGGACACTAGCCAGGGCACCAACAAGTTAGCACAGGGTCACACACCACAGCCAAAGAGTGACAAGGTGGTTCTCCAGGTGGTTCTCCCAAGAACTAGAGAGCTTGTTCACATCCTCAGCAAGGAATCACTAAGTGCTGCAGTGTCTAGTCATGAAGGAACTCATTTGCAACTCCAACACTGAATACAGCTGAAGTATCCACAATGAGACTACACTACTGCATGTACCCACAACTAATACTAAAACATCCTACTGAACAGTTAATATAAGACACATTTACAGGAAGAAGTCTCTCTCCTTAAACACCACTACAGAGTAATAGAAGCAACTGCTCTACCAAATGACCAGACATCAACATAAAGACACTAGAAATGTGAAAAAACAAGAAGATATGACACTTCCAAAAGAGTACAATAATTCTCAAGAATCAAATCCTATGCAGTAAGAAGTCCTTGAAATGACTTAAAAGGAATTCTAAACAACAATCTTAAAGAAACTCCATGAGATACAAGAAGACTTAGAGAACACAAGGAAATGAAAAAAAACTATCCAGGATATAAAGAAGGAAAATTACAAAGAGATTAATACCTTAAAAAAGAATGTAGCAGAACTCCTAGAACTGAAGGATTCATTCAGTGAAATAAAAAACATGACCAAGAGATTAAGCAGTAGGTTAGAGCAAGCAGAAGAAAGAATTTTGGATCTTGAAGACAATCTTCACAGTAACACTGGCATACCAAAAAAAAAAAAAGAAAGAAAAAAAGAAAGAGAGAGAGAGAGAGAGAGAGAAAGGAAGAAAAGAAAAGAAAAGAAAAGAAAGAAAAGAAAAAGAATCCAAAAACAAAGAAAAGAAGAAAATCTAAGAAAGCTAGCAAACAACCTTAAGCACAAACATCTGAATCATGGGTGTTTCAGAAGGGGAGAGGAAAGGAAAAGGCATTGAGAAATCTATTCAATGAAATAATAGCAGAGAACTTCCAAGGTATAGGGAGAGACATGGATATGAACTCTCAGATCCAGGAGGCTCAAAGATTCCCAAACAGATTCAATCCCAAAAGGTCCTCTCTGAGACACATTATAGTCAAACTGGCAAAACTCAAAGACAAAGAGAGAATCTTAAAAACAGCAAGAGAAAAGCATCAAGTCAACTGTAAGGAAGTCCCCATCTAACTAACAGCAGACTTCTCAACTTTATAGGCCAGAACAGGGATGATATATTCAAAATACTAAAAGAAAGAAAGAAACAAACAACAAAGAAAAACTGCCAGCAAGAATTCTATACTCAACAAGGCTATACTTCAGTAAAGAGTGAGAAATAGCATATTTTCCAGACAAACAAAAACTGTAGGAGTTCACCACCACATGCCAGCACTATAAGAAATCCTCAAGGGAGTCCTGCATCTGGAATCCAAAAAATGATAATTACTACCATGAATACACAATAAGGAAAAAACCCACTGGCAGAACAAAAGTGCAAATGAGAATGAGAAAGAAACTGTATCTTACCACCTCAAAAAACCAATAAACACTGAAGACAAACAATAAAAGAGGAATAGAGGAACAAAAGATATTTAAAATATCCAAACAAAAATTGATAAAATGTCAGGAGTAAGACAATATCTTTCAATAACAACCCTAAATGTGAATGGATTAAATTCCCCACTCAAAAGGCATAGACTGACTGACTGAATTAAAAAGACCCATTAAACGCTGTCTTCAAGAGACTCATCTGACCTATAAAGACACCCATACAGATCAATAGTGAAGGAATGGAAAAAGATATACCATGTAAATGCAAACCAAAAACAAGCAGGAGTGGCTATTCTTATATTAGATAAAATAGAATTTAAATCAAAAACCATAAAAAGAGACAAAGAAAGTCACTATACAATGATAAAGAGATTCATCTAGCAAGAAGACTTTACAATCATAAATATATATTCACCCAATATCAGAGCACCCAAATATATGACCCCAATATGGTCATAGTTGGGGACCTGAACACCCCTCTCTCAGCATTGGACGTATCATCTAGGCAACAAATCAATACAGAAACACAGGATTTAAACTACACTTTAGACCAATTAGTCCTGGTAGATATTTACAGAATATTTCATCCAACACCTACAGAATATACATTCTTCTCATTAGCACATGGAACATTCTTCAAGATAGATCACATGTTAGATCACAAATCAAGTCTTGATCAATTAAAAAAAAATTGGAATCATTTCAAATATCATTTCAGACCACAGTGGATTAAAACTAGAAATAAATAACAAACAAAACTCTAGAAACTATACAAATACATAGAAATTAAACAACATGCTCCTGAATGACCTACGTGTCCAAGAAGAAATTAAACAGGAAATCAAAGAAGTTCTTGAAACTAATGAAAATAAAGGCATGGTATACAGAAGCCTGTGGGATACTGCAAAAGCAGTACTAAGAGGGAAATTTACTGCAATAAACACTTGAATTAAAAAAAAGAAAGATTTCAAACAAACAACCTAATGCTATACCTCAAAGAACTAGAAAAAGAAGAACAATCCAATCACCAAATTAGTACTTGGTAAGAAACAATCAATGCCAGAGCAGAACTAAATGAAATAGAGATCCAGAAAATGATGCAAAAGATCAATGAAACAAAAAGTTGTTTTTTAAAAACATAAACAAAATAGACAAATCATTAGCACGGTTAACTAAAAAAGAAGAGAGAAGATCCAAATAAAAATCAGAAATGAAAAAGGAGACATGCAATGGATACCACAGAAATACAGAGAATCTTTAGAAACTATTATAAGCAACATACACCAACAAATTTGAAAACGTGCAGAAATGTATAAATTTCTGGACACATACAAACTTCCTAGATTGAACCAAGAAGAAATAGAAAATCTGAACAAACTAATTAACAAGTCATGAGATTGAAGGAGCAGTCAGCAGTATCCCAACAAAGAAAAGCCAAGGACAGGAAGGCTTTTTTGCTGAATTCTACCAGACCTTTCTTATATGACTTCAAGTTGTACTACAAACACATAGTAATAAAAACAGCACTGTGCTGGCATAAAAACAGACACTCAAGCCAATGGAACAGAATAGAGAACCAAGAAATCAACCCACAAACTTATGGCCAACTGATCTTTGACAAAGGCACCAAGAACATACATTGGGGAAATGACTGCCTGCATCTTCAATAAACGGCGTTGGGAGAACTAGACATCCATATGTAGAAGAATCAACCAATACCAGTAACTCTCACCATATACCAAAATCAACTCAAAATGATTTAATGACTTAAACATAAGACTGGAAACTATAAAACTCCTAAAAGAAAATATAGGCAAAACACTTCAGGAAGTAGGACTGGGAAAAGAATTTATGAGAATGACTCAAAAAGCACAGGCAACAAAAGGAAAAATAAACAAATGGGATTATATCAAAGTAAAAAGCTTCTGCACAGCAAAAGAGACAATTAAAAGAGTGAAAAGACAACCTACAGAATGGAGGAAAATATCTGCAAACTATACATCTGACAAGGCATTAATATCCAGAACATACAAGGAACTAAAACAACTTAACAGTAAAAAATAAAATAAAATAATCCAATTAAAAAATGGGCAAAGGAGCTGAATAGGCATTTCTCAAAAGAAGATACACAAATGGCCAACAGGTATATGAAAAAATGCTTAACATCACTCAGCATCTGGGAAACGCAAATCAAAACCACATTGAGATGATACCTATTTTTATCTATTATCAAAGAGATAGGGAATAAAAAATGCTGGTAAGGATGGAGAGAAAGGGGAACCCTCCTTCACTGTTAGTGGGACTGTAAACTAGTGCAGCCATTATGGGAAACATTATGGAGGTTCCTCAAAAAACTACAGATAGAACTGCCATACAATACAGTAATCCCACTGCTGGGTATATACCCAAAGGAATGGAAATCCTCATATCAAAGGGATACCTGCACTCCCATGTTTATCGCAGCTGTATTTACAATAGCCAAGAGATGGAACCAACCTAAACGTCTGTAGAAGGATGACTGGATAAGGAAAATGTGGTATTTATACACAATGGAATATTAGTCTGCCATAAAAAAGAATAAAATTCTGCCGTTCGCAGCAACATGAATTAACCACACAACTAGACCTAACAAATGAATGCATAAAATTATTAGGATACAAGGCTAATATAAAAATTATACTGAGAAAGTTGATAGTTCATAAAACGATGTTTTTTTTTAGGAATATATTTTCTTGCTTTGAAACCTGATCTCTCATTTTCCAGTTAGTAGAAATAAAAATAGTATTGGTAATATTGGTAATAAAAATCAAAATACAATTAAAATAATAATAGCTATTATCTTTAGTATCTATCATATATAGATAACAATTGCAAGTAACTAAATGCCAAGAACTTTAAAAAGCGATTTATATGAATTAGCTTATTTAATTTATAAACAACTCTATTCGTATTTACTACAATTAACATATTTTTGTTTTGGTTGGTTGATTTACAGAAAGTGAAACTGATGCACAGATAGGATAAGTAAGTTAGTATTGAGGCGCAGAAAAAGATATCCCACATATAATGCTTTGACGTGCTGAACTAAAGTACCAGCCTCAAGTTATCTCTGACCTTCCCCTGTTCTCAGTCTCTTTTTCCTCTGTCTCTCCCATAGCACAACATGAAGCTGTTCTCTGAAGTTCCCTCATCTACCTGGAAACCAAACCTGCCAAAAAGGAAAGCAATTGCCTTCAATCCTCTCCCAGAAATTTTATCAACCAGAGAAGATTAAAACTCATCACAAAGGAAGAGACTGAAAACTAAGCACCATCCCCGGATCACAAACTTTTTCCCAAACTATCATCTGTTCTATCGTCCCATTCAATTTCCAGTGAGAATCATTTACTAATTATTGTCTCAGCAATGGGCCCATTCATTCCATCGAAAGCATTTATGGCTCTTCGAAATTGCCATATTTTCCCCATCTCCCCTTCTGCTATGAAGGAGGGTATAAGCATCTGGACTTCATTGGATTACTGGATAATTTCTCCCCTGTGGTTTTCCCCTGTGCGCGTTAGTACATTTGTATGCTTTTTCTCCTATTACTCTATTATAAATTCATTTTAGTGAACCCCCAGAAAGAACAGAAGGGAAGCTTTCTCTGTACAGATTTGGCAGTCAGCAGGATACCCAAACTGCTCTGCTGCTCTGAAAGGTATAGTCGGGAAAACCTAGAACCTGAAGAAGTTGACAAAAGGGTACGAATTTCCTACATCAGTTTCCTGGGTCTCTGTGTGTGGAATCCAGTTAGCAGACAGTAAAAATCTCAAGTTACCTCTTTTTACTTTCCAAATTTAGATTAGTGGGAGAACAGCATTTGTGTGGACTCGTTCTTAAGTATCCTTTTCCTCCCAGAAATGGTCTTTGTTTTCCTTTGTCTCTTTCGATGTCATTTGTCATAAAAAGCAATATAGGGTAGAAATGGGCCTAAAGCCCTTATAAGCTTGTTGTTTGATTTGGCCTTACAAACCGGTAAGCTTGCTGTTCCATCACACCAGCGTCTGTTTAGACAAACTGTGCTGTGGGTCCCCGAAAAAAACAAAAGAAAAAAACAACAGATGAGACGTTTCCCTTTTGTCTTGTTTTACGTCTTGAGAGCTTAACATCTGACTAAGTAGAAACACTCTCTCTTGACTTCCACCAGTCAAAAAGTGTAATTTTTGTGTCACATGAGGTGGTCAGTCTGCAAAGACTGGGAATCTGAGACATGTAAAATTATTAAGCCAGACTCTCTTTGACCAAATACGCCAAGCTTTCAGAGGAGTTTGTTTTAATAAGTCGTCCCATCCAGAAGGGGCTTTGGTCATCTAACCTTTGTTAGTACTGGTAAAGTCCAACCACAGAAGTGCCTGTTGGTATAACAGGTTGTGACTGGCGGCACCCCGACATGTCCACACATCCTTAATGACTGATGGCAACAAAGATCTTTTGTCACTCAGCCTATCTCCAGGAGTAAATTTGGGGGGATGATAGGGTGACATCTTTCATGCCCTCTTCAGGAACACATCTTTTTTTCATACTCAAAATTCATTAAAAACCTGGAAAATTATCTTCTGATATTTCCATGAAAAGGTTTACTGAATTGAGTCACTATTGGAATAAGCACATCATTGGGGATGATCTAAATGTCAATGGCCAGATGATGCATTTTTCGAATTAGAAAGACTTCTATATTTGAAAAAAATCCTAGATTACTCTTACCTTAAGCAATTACCCCATTGGTATTTATGGAAAAATCAAATAGAAAAAAGTTACGAAATCGGTCTGTAAGTGTTACAATAGAAGTAACTACACAATTCTTTAAAAATAGCTTTCAGGAAAATAGATCCTCAATCCCAGCCTTGCAGATTAAAACTATGAATGACTCAAAGTTCTCTAATTCTTTTGGCCAGTCACAGACAAACTTTCTTTGTTTGCCTTCAGATGTTTGCAAATACTATAGAAAGTCAGGACATTGAAAGAACAATTTTCTGGGTTTTTTTTTTTTTAAAGGAAAACTTAAAAAACACTCTCACTAGAACCTAGCGCTCAGAGAGTTTATTTTCCCCATTCTCTGGGGCAATACCCCATTAATTAATGAGTTTAACTGAACTCAGTCATGCCCCAGAACGTACCATTAAACTTAAGGTAGAGGATTGAGAACTGGATCTTTTAAATTGACACTGGTGTGTCTTATCCAATCAGAAGAATTATATCTACCTGTCACCTCTGATTCTATTTAAGCTCTTGGAGTATTTGGACAAACTATTTCATTGCCCATGTCTTAGGACACCCTGTATCCTTAGAACCTCTTGATACCCACCATGTCTTTCTAGCTTCTGACTTCTCACCAGAAAACCTCTCAAGTAAAGGTAAAGTGTTTGCTGGCCCTGTATCTGTTTTCTCTCACTTTTTAAATTCCTTGTGTGGTTGGGTGGTACAGGAATTTAAACCCTTGACCTTGGTGTTACAAGGCTGTGTGCTGTAACCAACTGAGCTTACTGGCCAGCTGCTTTGTTTCTTGTTGACATAAATTTTGCTGGAAAAAAATGTAGAACTTCATTGGTCTCTTGGGAGAAATTTAAGATCTTCTCACATTTGCTCCTGTAAGCCCTGATCTGTTTATTTCTGCCCCTGTTCCCTTTTGTCACCTTTGATCTTCCATCTAATATTTTGATGGTCTGTGTATAAAAAAAATATAAAGGGAAACAGAGTTCTGGCTATCACATCAAGGGATCTGAGGGAAACTTCCAGCAACCCTGGGACTTCTTGAGAAACACAGAAAAACCATCACTGACCCATTTTTTGGAGTACTCTGTGTTTCTCATGGAACACTGAGAGTTGTGAGTGAGTTTCTCACCAGTCTGAAGCTCTGATCTCTTTTACATTGAACTCCCTGATCTATTTGCTTTTGGGCGATACCAAGGATTGCTCTATACTGTGAAAAAATACTCAGCCTTTGAGTGTATGATGACTAATGAGTTACTAGCGACAGCTGCAATTTTAAAGAGACCTGATAACAATTACTGTGAGTGGTTATTAGTGCATGGAACAAACTCTGACTTTCTATTCTTTTTGTTTCTTTGCATGCTTAGGACCTAAGTCTCTAAAAATATGAGTACTCTGCCTTCCACTTGTGCCTGTCTTTTGCGTGTATAAGTTTTAGGCCCCGGAAGGTACAAATGCTTTGTTGGTCCTACTCATTAAATAGGCTCTGCCATGGACCCAGTAATCCAGTTTGGAAACAAAAACTAAAATAAAAAACCACCTATAAAACTCAAATCGGTCTTCAAAATACAACCTCCTGACATTCAGCCAGTTATTTTAAACAAGCTTCTGAAATTTCTCTTAGGCTCATCCACATACTTTTTTTTGTAAAATCCTTTAATGGGTTCCTATGATTTTATGTTACTCTGGCATCCATTTTAAATCTTCTTTTGTGTTTCATCTAACTGACACACGGTTAACTCTGTCTTGGAAAGAGTTACATTTTTATTCTCTATGCCTTTGAGATATAAATTGAACTTGATAAAGGGCTTCCAGCATGTGAAATAGAATAGCTTGTTCCATTTACAAAGACACAGTTTAGCTCCAGCTGTTCTTTTAAGCTAGTGAGTTTTACCTGTCTCATGGCTAAAATTTTAAAACCAAAGGCATAAAATATTTTTTTTACATTTTCTATATTTTTATGTGTACATGAATCCATTTATGTGTTTGTGTATTGTCTACATGGTACCAAATGCTTTTCAAGTTCATGTGACTGGGGTAAATCTTTAGTAAGTAAGACTAGTTAAATATTGCTGATTGAGTAGAAATAGCTTTGTCTGCTAAGTTAGAAAAAAGAAAGAAAAGAAAAAACAAAAGCAAAAACAGAAAACCAAAAAACCCCCAAAACTTCATATAGTTAACTTTAGGGTTTTTGCTTGGGTGGTAACTGTCTTATATGCACATGTCATAAAAATTGTTAACAGAAAAATTAACTTAAAATGATGACTAAGCTTTATCTAATTGTCTCATAAAATTCTCCAAACATAATTGTTATGAATAAGTAAATAAAATAGATGTTAGTGGGATAAGGTTTATAAACATATCTTTTAACAATAATTATGTCTTATGTTATGTTTACTTAAAGATTTCCTAAATCTCTTTGACAACAACACACTTAAAGTTTTGCTAAGTTAAATTAAATGATAGATTCATGAAATTTCTAGATCATTTCCAAATAGGATAAAATACTGAAACATTAATTGCTGAACATATGGGTTAAGTATACCTACTTTTGACTTCTTATTACAAACGAAGTAAATATATTTGGGTTTGTTAGTAAATATGCCTATTCCACTTTAAAAATTGTTTTATGAGGAAACATATTTCTGGAAATTATAAAATGCTGTTAGTTTACAGATTTCTGGTTTACATTGCTAAGGATTAAAATTCTAATTAATATATGAAATAAGTCTGTAAGCAACGTGTTCAAAAAAAGCAAGATGTATTTTTGGTGAGAAAATTTATAAAGAAGGCATGATAATGTGTTATTTATTGAGGAAAAAAGTGACTTTGTCTAGGTTAAAGGATATTTAAAGGTTGTTTCAGAATAAGTAAATGGAAGAAGGAAAGTTATAAGTAAAAATAAATGGATATAGAATGTTGGGAAAAAGAAAGGGAGTAAAAGAAAATCTTGTGTGATTAAACTAACTAAAATTAAATAAATTTATTATAAGATTTAAAAACCTGAGCCTTAATATAAAAAATGTCCTGTATCAAAACTAGAATGTGATCTTTTTTTTTTCCTTTTTGTCTTTTTTTTTTTTTTGTGACCGCTAACAGGATCGCAACCCTCGGTGTCACGCCTGCACCACGCTCAACCAGTGAGCTGACCGGTCTCTATATGGGATCTGAACCCTCAGCGGGAGCGCCACCACGCTCCCAAGCGCTGCACTCTACCGAGTGCGCCACCGGGCCGGCCCAGAATGTGATCTTTTTAAAAATAAATTTTCATGTAGTATTGATAAAAGATAGTAAAAGATTTCTTTTCATCTTTTGAGTAAACTATGAAAAAAGGAGGGAGAGAGAAAGAGTAACAGGTTATGTGTGCCTAATGCTATCTTTATTTGGTCTTTTCATTATATAAATGGCTATTATTTTATCATGATCTGTGGTCCTATTTTTAATCAAGTGTTTTGAACCTTTATTTTTGACAAGCTTCCCCAAATCGAAATTAAGTCTTCTTGACCTCGAACTAACTTTTGGACATTTTATAAGGGAACCTGGAAGTCGAAAAGAGAGATATCAAACCAATTAGGCTTATTTGATATGTTAAATCATATGAGAAGCATTATAGCACTGTAAAGTGAGAAATAAGGTTTAACCTTCTTCGAGTTATATTTGTATGAATCTATTATTAACATGTGTTTCAAAATTGTATGAGATTCCTAG
Organism: Galeopterus variegatus; assembly: GCF_000696425.1. Lineage (NCBI taxonomy): Eukaryota > Metazoa > Chordata > Mammalia > Dermoptera > Cynocephalidae > Galeopterus > Galeopterus variegatus. The sequence goes on along the minus strand of NW_007731123.1, from coordinate 84,075 downwards.
AAATCTGATATGTCTTGACATGATGTTACCAGTCATAATTTTTGGTTATTATGTTAAATTGCTGTAGGTAACAGAAAATAACCAAGTGTTTGTCAATCACATCATTATTATAATGAACTCTCATTAGATCTTTAACCATGGCTATTTTAAGTCTTGTCAATGGCTAATTGCTTTCTTCTGATTATTCTTTTCTAAAATGTCTTTACAAATCCTAAAGTGTTATGTCTGCAAGAAAGTATATGAAAAAAATGAAAAGAACTCTGACAAGTACAGGTTTCTAATTATTTTGAATTCATACTATTGGACTGAATTTCCAGAACTGTAATAAACAAGCAAAAAAACCTGGACTAATAAAACTGCTAACCTAACATCAAGCAGAACAGGAATTAATTACATGAGACTGAATTGATAAAGGATTATAATTTTCATCACTTTTTGTTTAAAAATTCGCTAATTCTTTTTAAGTTTTGTTTTCCAGATTTAAGAAAACCTTTTTTTTTCTTTTAAGCTATCTATAGCTTATAGCAATTTGGTAAAATATATTTTTGTAAGCAGAATTGAAACATTTACTTTTCTTCCTATATAATCCCTCCAAAATTCAGAAACTATTTGTAAATATTCTTATTTTATGGCAAGATAGATATTTGCATAAATTTAATAAGAATCTATTTTTCTTGTAACAGGATAATTGTAAACACTGGTTGTAATACCAAGGCTTTTCCAGGAATGTCACGTCTTTGGATATGACCAGATAATTTTAAGAAACCAAGGTTGACTTTATAAAGCCAGTTGAAGCCCTTGAAAAAACTGACCTGATACCCTGTCTGCAAGGTTACATTATGGGGTTTCTAGCTTTGGTAAGTAAAGAATGTCCCTTTCTGACAGACCCAGGAACCTCAACATAATTGGGGCACCTCAAGAAGAGAAGAATTAACTCAGTTTGTACACGTATTACATGTACAGTCTGATGGGAAATTCTTGGCTTAGCATCTACCCCTGAGAGGCTTCTTAATCTAATCTGAGGCTCTTCATGAAAAAGTTCTAGCAAGGCCAACTTAAAAAGAGCCAATATGGTTAATCAGTATTTTTGCTAAACTTGTGTAAATCATGAGGCCAAGTTTAATGAGACTAAACTCAAGTTGTAAATAAACTGAACTTACTATGATTATCTTTGGTAAAAATTGGGTGAATGGAGAGAGAAAGTATAAGACTATAGCACCCCTGTTATTAGATTATAGCACTGTTCATTGTTTTTGAGATTTTATTCCTTAACTGCAATTTGGAACAGATTTGAATTTCTTGTGTTTTCCTCCAGTATCTAGCTATGTGTCTCCAAACTAATATTTTGAATTTTTTCCTCTGCCCTTTGTGACTTAGAATCACTAGAAATTAAAGCAGCCCTTTTCCTGAAGCCCTGCAATCTGGAAATGGTCAACTTAATAAATAGACTTCAGAGAAATAACATTACATCCAAGTTACAATCCAGGAATACTTGTAGAATTGCTCCTATCTGCTTCTTCTTCGAACCAAATCTAGCAATCTTTTCAATTGACTGCCCTCCAGGCTCTACAGGAACTAGCTTAACTTAATGTCTGGAACTACTCCAGACATTAACCTCTGTTTTTCTTCTCTTTCCATAGAAATGCGTCATGTTAAAGACCTGTTTTCCTGTACCATATACAGGCTGAACTTTGATGAGATTCCTACAAACACCACCTCCTGAATCGATACACGACTGTTTAATTGGACTGACCTATTTCCGGGAATGTGAGACTGGTTTAATGCAATCATTTGCCACTCACTTACTTACTCAATTTCTCTCTCCACCGTGACCAACTCAGCTTTTAATGTATGAAACTTCTAGGGAAGTTTCAAACAAAGGAATGCTGGTGCTCAAGAAACAATCAATATCCTAAAATATGATGTTTTGACATGCTGAACTAAAGTAGCATCCTCAAGGTCTCCCTGACCTTTACCCCCTCCCACATCTCTCAATCCTCTGTTTCTCCCAAAGGATAGGATGAGGATGTTCTCTGAAGGTGCCTTATCTACCTAGAAACAAAACCTGTCAAAAAGGAACACAATTGTCTTCAATCCCCTTACTTAAATTTTATTATCCAGAGAAGATTAAAACTCATACATGAAGGAAGAAAAACAACACACCTGGAGCCCAGACAAACTTTGTCCCAAACTATTGTCTGTTCTATGGTCCCATTGAATTTCCAAAGAGAATCATTTACTAACTATTGTCTAAGCAATGGGCCCATTCATTCCCCTTAAAAATCATTTACTGCTCAGAATTGCCACGTTTTCCCCATCTCCCCTTCTCCTATGAAGAAGAGAATATAAGCATCCGGACCTCATTGGGTTGGGGGTAATCAGTCTCCTGTGATTTTCCCCTGGGCACATTAATAAATTTGTATGCATTTTTTCCCTATTAATCTCTCCATTATGAATTTATTTCAGGAACCTTCAGAAAGGGCAGAAAGGAAGCTTTTTCTTCATCCCACGTTAGTTGAATTCACACCGCTAGTAATTGCTGTACTGAGATTTGTATCTAGCTGGTTTGCTCCAAGAGTCTACAGATATAACCCACTCCATATTGCCTCTCCTGTGCAGTGGTCAAGCATTGTATGCATCATTTCATTTCTCTTAATGACTATCAGCATGACTACATTTTATGAAATTTTCAGTAGTGTAAAGCTAATACAAAATTTACGGGCTGAAAATCGTATTCAAAAGAAGTTAGTCATCTCTTCAGCTTCCTCATTCTTGGTCCTCTGGTGAGAAACAGGATAAACGTTTTCTTCAAGGAAAGAGAAATTACTGCCCGTTGCAGCAGTGTACCGTCCCAAAGGTTACTTTCCTACCCCAATTCTGCCTTCTGCAGCAGGAATAATCACATCAGCATTTTGATTTTAAAGGGCTTCTGAATAGACTATTCCCTCTGAAGAAATAAACAGAACACTAAATGGAAAATAATCACATCAGCATTTTGATTTTAAAGGGCTTCTGAATAGACTATTCCCTCTGAAGAAATAAACAGAACACTAAATCAGTACAGCTAAATCAGCACAGCTAAATCAGTACAAACAAATCCCAGCAAAAGCTGTAATTAGGCTGAACTGGTGCTATGTGTTAATGAGAAGTGGAAAGGAAGCTTTGGCTCAAATGACTCTCAGTATGAGGCCTGAAATAATAAAAACACTGTCTGGAATAATCAAGATATGACTGCTACAAAGAATATGTGAGGAAGCAGTATTGTATTTATAATAAACTTCTTATCTGTTGACCATTTATGGGAATTTAGGCCGTTACCATGTGAATGTTAGGTCTACATTATGGTAGGTGTACAATATGAATTTGCTGAATAAATGCATGGGTGGTGAGTAGTAAATGAAGCTTACTTCCTTTGTTACCAAACATTTATTGCTGTTTGTTATTGTTGGTTTTAGCTCTTTTTACCTAAAAATATTGCTAAAAGGTATTATACATTTCTTAGCTATTTAAAAAGTGACAAAATATGATTTTAATTGAGAGAGTTCAGGGTCGCGATTACACACCACTTGTTATGATAATGAAAAATGCCTCCAAAATAAATTTTTTTAAATGAGTTAAATAACATAAGAAACAAAAATACAGTAATGAAAACTAGATTGAACAAAAGACCTGCAAGGTCTTCACAATGAAAATTACAAAACATAAAGAAATCAAAACACTTGGAGAAATATACTTAGTTTATACATCAAAAGACTCAATATTGGGCCGGCCTGGTGGCGCACTGGATAGTGCGCCGCTTGGGAAGCGCGGCGGCGCTCCCGTCCGAGGGTTCGGATCCCACATACAGACCGGCTCCCGCTCACTGGCTGAGCGAGGCGTGGGAGCAACGCCGAGGCTTGCGATCCCGTTGCCGGTCCCCGGTCCGTTGCCCGACACGGAAAAAAAAAAAAAGACTCAATATTGTTAAGCAATCACTTCTTAGATCGAATTATGGATAGATTAAATTACAGCAAAAATCCTAGGAAGTTTTTTTGTAAACCTGACAAGATAATTCTGAAATTTATACAGAAATATAAAAACCTTATAATAGCCTAAACTGTCTTTAAAAAGAATAAAGTTGGAGGGCTTATATTGCATGATTTTGATAATTATTATAAAGCTACTATAATTAAGACAAATTGATATGGCAATAGAATTTTAAAAGATTCATGAAAAAAATACAGTACATATATCAAATGTAGTCTAATAACTTTTGACATAGGCTTCAATGTATTTCAATGAAAAAAGGAATGTCTTTTCAATAATTATTTCTGCTGGAACAATTAAATATCTATTTTGAAAAAAAAAAAACAACCCAAAACCTTGATCCATTTCTCAAACCAGACACAAAAATATACTTGAGATGCATTGCAAACCAAAAAGTAAAAACTAAGCTATAAAGCTCTTAGAAGAAAACAAACAATAATATCTACAGTTTTGAGGCAGACAACTAACCATAAAAGGAAAACATGATAAACAAAATCATATTAAAATAAAAACCTTCCAATCATCAAAAACATCATAAGGAAAATAAAAGGCTAATGTACAATCTGAGGACTATAATTAATAACATTGTATTGTATTCAGTATTCGGCTAAAAGATTAAATTTTGAGTGCTTTTGACACACACACACACACACACACACACACACACACAAAGGGTAACTGTGAAATGATGAATATGTTAATTTGCTTGACTACTGTAACCATTTCTCTATGTATATGCGCAAGTATATGTATATCAAAACATCATGTTGCACACCCAAAAGTTCCAAAATCCAAAACTTTTTGAGCACTGACATGATGCCACAAGTGGGAAATTCCACACTTGGCTCAATGTACACAAACATTGTTTCATACACAAAAATATAAAACATATTATATAAAATTACCTTCTGCTATGTGTATAAAATGTATATGAAACATAAATATTTGTCATACTTAGACTTGGATCCCATCCCCAAGATATTATGTGTATGCAAATATTCCAAAACTTGAATAAATTCAAAATTGGAAGGATTTTTGTTCCAAAGCATTTCAAATAAGGCATACTCAACCTGTATTACAATGGCTATCAGAAACTCTGTCAGTTTCTTAAAACCCTGCAGACAAAATTCCACTGTTAGAAAATTGTTCAAAGTAAAAGAAAATATAAGTCCAAATAAAGACTTGTTTGAAGTTTTACTCATAATATCAAATTATTGGAAATAATCTATCAATAATAGAATGGATACACAATTGTGTTATATTTATGCAGTGGAATACAACTCAATGACACATTCAACAGCATGAATAAATCTCACAAACATTATGCTGAGCAAAGAAGCCAGACACAAAAGAATGCATATCCTATAATCTCATTTCTGTGATAGAGCATGAATGAATAAAACTAATCTATAGGAACAGAAATCACAATAGTGTTTGTTTGGTAGTGGGTTGACTGTAAAGGTATGAGAAGAAATTTCTAGCATGATAGCAATCCTCTGTATGGTTGTCTCCTGGGATACAAAGGGGATTGGTTCCAGGATCCCCTATGGATAACAAAATTTGTGAAGGCTCAAGTCCTTTATATACAATGATGTAGTATTTGCATATAACCCATGCACATCCTCCTGTATAATTTAAATCACATCTAGATTACTCGTAATACAATGTAAATGCTGTGTAGATAGTTGTTATGCTCTGTTTTTTAATTTGTATTATTATTGTTTTTGTATCATTTTTTATTCTTTTTTCAGAATATTTTGGATCCATGGTGGGTTGAATTCATGGATATAGAACCCACAGATACAAAGGGCTGACTGTATCTTGATTGGTGTCATTGTCATGACTTGTTGTCTTAGTCCATTTTCTGTTGCTATAACTGAATACCTGAGACTGGGTAATTTGTAAAGAAAAAATCATTTCTTACAGTTCTGGAGGCTAGAAAGTCCAAGGTCTAGGGGTCACATCTGTTGAAGCCTCCTTGCTGGTGGGGACTCTTTGCAGAGTCCAGGCATCACATGGCAAGGAGACTGAGTGTGCTAGCTCAGGTCTTTTGTCCTCTTATTATAAAGCCACAGTTCCACTCCCATAATAAACCATTAATACATTAACCTACTAATCCGTTAATCCCTGAATATATTAATCCATTCATGAGGGTGGAACTCTCATGACCCAATCAGTTCTTAAAGGCCCCATCTCTCAATACTGCCACATTGGGGATTAAGTTTCAACATGAGTTTCACAGGAGGCAAACATTCAAACTATAGCATTCAGCAGACTGTACAATTAAGATCTGTCCATTTTACTGAATGTAATTATATCTCAATTAAAAAGAAAATGGAAACAGTGTTGCAAAGCAAGTATTTTCAATTGTTGGGGTTCAGAAAATGATACTCCAAAGTATGGCACTTTGGCATGCTGAATACTTTCACTAAAGGAGATTGGAGGACCTTACAAGAAGCCTCAGAAGCAAGCTCTTCTGACCTTCTCCTGCCCTCCTTTCCTCTCTTTCTCCCCCGAAGTGAGTCATAGAAACCCAAATTCCTCTTCCCCAAGGAAGGGTATAGAAACTAGAACCCCTCTCCTCAAAGCAAGCCATAAAACCTAGAAATATTACTCTAACCTTTCCCTGCCTGTCTGTGTCAGAGATGGCCCTAAAGAAATTCTCTGACTTAATTTGTTTGATAATAGGTCATAAGATCCTTATTCCAGAGCGGTTCTGCCCTAAATCCATGCGGAAAGAATGCCATACAGAAAGGCTGAGAAGAATCCAAACAGACAGAACTGGCTGCCCTCCCTTTCCCCCAGTCTATTACCATTAGATCAGACACTTTTTGTTCAATCACATTTCTATATAGCTGTTCATTCTTCATCGAATCTAAGCATAAAAATGGACAGTTTTCCCTGGGTCTTTGGGTCTTCATTTCTGAAGCCTCCTGTGTTACATTAAACTTTGATTAAATAAATTTGTTATGATTTTTTCTTGTCAACCTGTCTTTTATTACCGGAGTGTCAGCTGTGACCCTTATGATGTTATGATGGGTGAAGAAAGTATCACAGTTTTCCACCCGTATATCGATGTTCTGACATAAATTAGTGCTACCTACTTGAAAACGTATTGCTACATTGTAGGGTCTCCCAATTTCCCCCACTTTCTTTCTATGTCCTGACCAAAAATCGCAGTGTCTTGATCCCTCTGTGACTCAGCCAGTTGCAGGTTCCTCCCTGTGGGCTTGAAACAAAACTGGAGTCTTGGACATTCCTAGGCACTGATAAAGGTATCTAGGTTTTTGCCCAAAACACTGGAAGAAACTGGCTCCAGCCCTGAGCCAAATTCCTTAAACATTCATATAAAGTCCAAATCCAGCCCACCTCGTTGCAGACATATGTAGGTAGAACATCCCTTTCTCCTGCTGTCTGTCATGATATGCTGCAACATTCTGTATGTAAATTCCCCTAATAAATGCTTTGGACTAATCACCCTGGCACTTAGTGCTTCATTCTTTGGAATCCCCACTGGCCCCATCTCAGGATGGTTTAAGACACTCACTTATGGAAACTCCCATGCTGCTGCTTTTGGGGCTATTCCAGCCACCAGTTCAGTGGGACGAAACATATATTTGCTAGAATTTTAAAGAACATCCATATCTTATGTCCCAGAAGTTCCACTCAACAAATTTATACTAAGAAAATTACTTCTCAATTTGAAGGGGGAGGGTTTTCTTTTGTACAATATTGCTTTTCTTATTTTAAATATAAAATTAAAACATATTTTCAACTATAAAAGGATTTCTAAACTATAATGTGTTAATTTAACCTTACAGATAAAGCTATTAAATTGTTTTTAAAGGCTATATAATAATATGAAAACATACTCACAATGTTATGTTAAATGGGGAAAAAAATTTGTTGGGAAGGATTGTATATACCAATAGTCTTCATACAATGACTTTCAAGGACTAGATAGGTACATAAATAGTTTTAAATGAATTGGATTCTAGAACTTTGACTTCCATTTACTTCTTTTATAATATGGACACGGCCTGAGAATTTCTGGCCTCATGCAGATTCTCCTTTTCTAACTCTACTCTACAAAGGAAAAGCTGGAAAAGCCTAACTTTGTATTTTTCTGAATCTTACTATGGCGAATTGTCCTAGGTTGTAAAAAAATGTCTGGAAATCCCCAATAAAGGAAAAATTGACAATATTGACATTGGTATTGGGAAAAGGAGTAACTTAATAAAGTAACAATCTTTTTCCAAGGGCAATTAACCTCGGCAAACCAGATAGATTCCCATTACTTGCTTTAAAAAAGATTGAAAAAGGATCTACGTGAATTGTTAGCAGATAGATCATAAAAAATAATTATTGTGGATGCATCACTATGTGATTTGTGACAAAGAGCTGCAGAAAGAGTTCAAAGAATTGAATGGCATTATGAAAACATGGTTTCTCAGCACTTAAGTCTATTCAAAAATAAGAAAGAATTAAAAAGGAATTGTCTCATTCTGTCAAAAAGTAACAATCATCAGTGGATGCATCCATTAAAAAGAAAAGTTTCATTATGCCATAGCTACTAAAAAATTTACTTTTAATGTTTAATTATTTATTATATTTTTATATGTTGATAATCCTTTGAGCAATTATATACAAATAAAAATTAAAATGACAAATTATTAAAAAATTAAAAGAATAAAACTATGGTCACAGGAAATTAAAACAATTTAAATTTTAATGTGTATGCACTTTCTAGTTGCAGACAGGGTTAATCTATTGGTTAATAAGACTTAATAGCATAGAAGTATATTACATTAGGATACACAAGTATATAAGGGTACTTCAAAAAGTTTGTGAAAAATAGAATTAAAAGATAATATAAATCTTTCCAAGAAATTTTTGAAGTTCTCTTGTATTTGTTGGAATATATAAAACACTTGGAGGGAAAAATGGAATGAGAATATATATTCACGGAGAAAAATAAAAGATATAAAACTTTAATCCATTAAAGAAGAAAATATTTTTCAATGGATGATATTAGGTATCAAATCACTTTTCTATGGAATTCACTGAGAAAAAAATACGTAACAGTTTTAATTTTATTTATGATGTGCCATGAAGTGCATTCTCAGAAACTATTTTAAATTGTGACAAAAAATTTTACGTCAATCTAAAAATTTCCAAGCACTTACAGAGTTTTGTAAAATTTGTTTGGGACTATAAAACAAAAAAATTTTTAAGCAACTGTTTTATGTATATAACATCAACATTTCCTTAAATTTTTTTTTAAAGAAAATGAACAAAACTATTATTGTCAAAAAGACTGGAAAGATTACTCCAAAATAATAATAGTTATATTCAGTTACTAAGAATAAAATTTGTCCCTTTTCCACTAGTGTACTTATTGGTTATATATTTTCCTCAATGACTTTATTGACTTGAACTGTGCTTACAATAGAAATATAGTTTACAACATTTAGAAATAACTAAGTGTAAATTTAAACACAACGACCTCTGTGTAAAGGCCTTAGATGTCTTCTTATGGGGCAAAGTTCACAAGTTTTAGTATTTCCACTTAGGGGCCGAGCCCGTGGCGCACTCGGGAGAGTGCAACGCTGGGAGCGCAGCAGCGCTCCCGCCGCAGGTTCGGATCCTGTACAGGGATGACTGGTTCGCTCACAGCGCTCACTGGCCAAGCGCGGTGCGGCCGGTCTCAAAAAGGACAAAAAAAAAAAAAAAAAAAAAAAAAATTTTTCCACTTAGAAGAAACCATTTCAGCAGTTCCCCATAGTTTTTATTTCAAAATTTTTGTTAGGGATACAAATGTTT